>NC_053037.3:469089367-469392398 GCF_002575655.3 Aegilops tauschii subsp. strangulata | reverse complement strand
GATGGACAAATGGAATTGTATATGGGATTGATCGAAACCCCGACATCGTGGTTCATCCGATGAGATCATCGTGGAACAAGTGGCAGCCAATATGGGTATTCAGATCCCGCTATTGGTTATTGGCCGAAGAGGTGTCTCGGTCATGTCTGCATGGTTCCCGAACCTGTAGGGTCTACACACTTACGCTTCGGTGACGCTAGAGTTGTAATGGGAATTGTATGTGGTTACCGAAAGGTGTTCGGAGTCCCGGATGAGATCCCGGACGCCACGAGGAGTTCCGAAATGGTCTAGGTGAAGATTTATATATGGGAAGTCTAGTTTCAGTCGCCGAAAAAGTTCCGGGGGTTATCGTGTTGGGGAACATAGTAATTCAAAAAAATTCCTACGATCACGCAAGATCTATCTAGGAGATGCATAGCAACGAGACGGGAGAGTGTGTCCACGTACCCTCGTAGCTGAAAGCGGAAGCGTTATGTCAACGCGGTTGATGTAGTCGAACGTCTTCACGATCCAACCGATCCAAGTACCGAACGTACGGCACCTTAGTGTTCAGTACACGTTCAGCTCGATGACGTCCCTCGAGATCTTGATCCAGTAGAGGATCGAGGGAGAGTTCCGTCAGCATGACAGCGTGGCGACGGTGTTGGTAATGTGATCCGCGCAGGGCTTCGCCTAAGCACTACGACGCTATGACCGGAGGAGTAAACTGTGGAGGGGGGCACCGTACACGACTAAGACACAACTGTTGTGCCTTTGGGGTGCCCCCCTGCCCACGTATATAAAGGAGGGGTGAGGAGGAGGCCGGCCCAAGGGGGAGGGCGCCAAGAGGGGGGAGTCCTACTAGGACTCCGTTCCTAGTAGGATTTGCCCCCCCTTCCTTCCAACGGAGAGGGGGAAAGGGGAAAGGAGGGAGAGGGAGAAGGAAAGAGGGGGCCGCGCCCCCCCCCTTGTCTAATTCGGATTGGGCAAGGGGGGGGGCACGGGCCTCCTCCCGTGGCCTACCTCCTCTCCTCCACTATGGCCCAATAGGCCCATTAACTTTCCCGGGGGGTTCCGGTAACCTCCCGGTACTCCGAAAAATCCCCGATCTTCTTCGAAACCATTCCGGTGTCCGTATATAACCTTCCAATATATGAATCTTTACCTCTCGACCATTTTGAGACTCATCGTCATGTCCGTGATCTCATCCGGGTCTCCGAACAAACTTCGGTCACCAAAACACATAACTCATAACACAAATCGTCATCGAACGTTAAGCGTGCAGACCCTACGGGTTCGAGAACTATGTAGACATGACCGAGACACATCTCCGGCCAATAACCAATAGCGGAACCTGGATACTCATATTGGCTCCTACATATTCTACGAAGATCTTTATCGGTCAAACCGCATAACAACATACGTTATTCCCTTTGTCATCGGTATGTTACTTGCCCGAGATTCAATCGTCGGTATCATCATACCTAGTTCAATCTCGTTACCGGCAGGTCTCTTTACTCGTTCCGTAATGCATCATCCAGCAACTAACTCATTAGTCACATTGCTTGCAAGGCTTATAGTGATGTGCATTACCGAGAGGGCCCAGAGATACCTCTCCAATACACGGAGTGACAAATCCTAATCTTGAGCTATGCCAACCCAACAAACACCTTCGGAGACACCTGTAGAGCATCTTTATAATCACCCAGTTACGTTGTGACGTTTTATAGCACACAGAGTGTTCCTCCGGTATTCGGGAGTTGCATAATCTCATAGTCAGAGGAATATGTATAAGTCATGAAGAAAGCAATAGCAATAAAACTAAACGATCATTATGCTAAGCTAACAGATGGGTCTTGTCCATCACATCATTCTCTAATGATGTGATTCCGTTGATCAAATGACAACACATGTCTATGGTCAGGAAACTTAACCATCTTTGATTAACGAGCTTATTCACACATGTACTAAGTTTCCAGTTAATACAATTCTAGCATGAATAATAAACATTTATCATGATATAAGGAAATATAAATAACAACTTTATTATTGCCTCTAGGGCATATTTCCTTCAGTCTCCCACTTGCACTAGAGTCAATAATCTAGATTACATAGTAATGAATCTAACACCCATGGAGACTTGGTGTTGATCATGTTTTGCTCGTGAAGAGGCTTAGTCAACGGGTCTGCAACATTCAGGTCCGTATGTATCTTGCAAATCTCTATGTATCCCTCCTTGACTTGATCGCGGATGGAATTGAAGCGTCTCTTGATGTGTTTGGTTCTCTTGTGAAATCTGGATTCGTTCGCCCAGGCTATTGCTCCAGTATTGTGACAAAAGATTTTCATTGGACCCGACGCACTAGGTATTACACCTAGATCGGATATGAACTCCTTCATCCAGACTCCTTCATTTGCTGCTTCCGAAGCAGCTATGTACTCTGCTTCACATGTAGATCCCACCGCGACGCTCTGCTTGGAACTACACCAACTGACAGCTCCACCATTTAATATAAATACGTATCCGGTTTGTGACTTAGAGTCATCCGGATCAGTGTCAAAGCTTGCATCGACGTAACCATTTACGACAAGCTCTTTGTCACCTCCATAAACGAGAAACATATCCTTAGTCCTTTTCAGGTATTTCAGGATGTTCTTGACCGTTGTCCAGTGATCCACTGCTGGATTACTTTGGTACCTCCCCGTTAAACTTATAGCAAGGCACACATCAGGTTTGGTACACAACATTGCATACATGATAGAACCTATGGCTGAGGCATAGGGAATGACTTTCATTTTTCTCTGTATCTTCTGCAGTGGTCGGGCATTGAGTCTGACTCAACTTCACACCTTGTAACATAGGCAAGAACCCTTTCTTTGACTGATCCATTTTGAACTTCTTCAAAAACTTTATCAAGGTATGTGCTTTGTGAAAGTCCAATTAAGTGTCTTGATCTATCTCTATAGATCTTGATGCCCAATATATAAGCAGCTTTACCGAGGTCTTTCATTGAAAAATTCTTATTCAAGTATCATTTTAGGCATCCAAAAATTCTGTATTATTTCCAATTAACAATATGTCATCCACATATAATATTAGAAATGCTACAGAGCTCCCACTCACTTTCTTGTAAATACATGCTTCTCCAAAAGTCTGTATAAAACCATATGCTTTGATCACACTATCAAAGCGTATATTCCAACTCCGAAATGCTTGCACCAGTCCATAAATGGATCGCTGGAGCTTGCACACTTTTTTAGCACCTTTAGGGTCGACAAAAACCTTCTGGTTGCATCATATACAACTCTTCTTTAAGATATCCATTAAGGAATGCAATTTCGACATCCATTTGCCAAATTTCATAATCATAAAATGCGACAATTGCTAACGTGATTCGGACAGACTTAAGCATCGCTACGGGTGAGAAGGTCTCATCGTAGTCAACTCCTTGAAATTGTCCAAAACCTTTTGCAACAAGTCGAGCTTTGTAGACAGTAACATTACCGTCAGCGTCAGTCTTCTTCTTGAAGATCCATTTATTCTCTATGGCTTGCCGATCATCGGGCAAGTCAACCAAAGTCCATACTTTGTTCTCATACATGGATCCCATCTCAGATTTCATGGCCTCAAGACATTTTGCGGAATCTGGGCTCATCATTGCTTCCTCATAGTTCGTAGGTTCGTCATGGTCAAGTAACATGACCTCCAGAATAGGATTACAGTACCACTCTGGTGCGGATCGTACTCTGGTTGACCTATGAGGTTTGCTAGTAACTTGATCTGAAGTTTCATGATCATTATCATTAGCTTCCTCGCTAATTGGTGTAAGAATCACTGGAACTGATTTCTGTGATGAACTACTTTCCAATTCGGGAGAAGGTACAATTACCTCATCAAGTTCTACTTTCCTCCCACTCACTTCTTTCGAGAGAAACTCCTTCTCTAGAAAGGATCCATTCTTAGCAATGAATATCTTGCCTTCGGATCTGTGATAGAAGGTGTACCCAACAGTCTCCTTTGGGTATCCTATGAAGACGCATTTATCTGATTTGGTTCGAGCTTATGAGGTTGAAGCTTTTTCACATAAGCATCACAACCCCAAACTTTAAGAAATGACAGCTTAGGTTTCTTGCCAAACCACAGTTCATATGGTGTTGTCTTAGCGGATTTGGATGGTGCCCTATTTAACGTGAATGCAGCCGTCTCTAAAGCATAACCCCAAAACGATAGTGCTAAATCAGTAGGAGACATCATAGATCGCACCATATCTAATAAAGTATGGTTACGACGTTTGGACACACCATTACGTTGTGGTGTTCCAGGTGGCGTGAGTTGCGAAACTATTCCACATTGTTTTAAATGAAGACCAAACTCATAACTCAAATATTCACCTCCACGATTAGATCGTAGAAATTTTATTTTCTTGTTACGATGATTTTCCACTTCACTCTGAAATTCTTTGAACTTTTCAAATGTTTCAGACTTGTGTTTCATTAAGTAGATATACCCATATCTGCTCAAATCATCTGTGAAGGTCAGAAAATAATGATACCCGCTGCGAGCCTCAACACTCACCGGACCGCATCCATCAGTATGTATTATTTCCAACAAGTCAGTTGCTCGCTCCATTGTTCCGGAGAATGGAGTCTTAGTCATCTTGCCCATGAGTCATGGTTCGCAAGCATCAAGTGATTCATAATCAAGTGATTCCAAAAGCCCATCAGCATGGAGTTTCTTCATGCGCTTTACACCAATGTGACCTAAACGGCAGTGCCACAAATAAGTTGCACTATCATTATTAACTTTGTATCTTTTGGCTTCAATATTATGAATATGTGTATCACTACTATCGAGATTCAACAAAAATAGACCATTCATCAAGGGTGCATGACCATAAAAGATATTACTCATATAAATAGAACAACCATTATTCTCTGATTAAAATGAATAACCGTCTCGCATCAAACAAGATCCAGATATAATGTTCATGCTCAACGCTGGCACCAAATAACAATTATTTAGGTCTAAAACTAATCCCGATGGTAGATGTATAGGTAGCATGCCGACGGCGATCACATCGACTTTGGAACCATTTCCCACGCGCATCGTCACCTCGTCCTTAGCCAATCTTTGTTTAATCCATAGCCCCTGTTTCGAGTTGCAAATATGAGCAACAGAACCAGTATCAAATACCCAGGCGCTACTACGAGCATTAGTAAGGTACACATAAATAACATGTATATCAAATATACCTTTCACTTTGCCATCCTTCTTATCCGCCAAATACTTGGGGCAGTTCCGCTTCCAGTGACCAGTCCCTTTGCGGTAGAAGCACTTAGTTTCAGGCTTAGGTCTAGACTTGGGCTTCTTCCCTTGAGCAGCAACTTGCTTGCCGTTCTTCTTGAAGTTCCCTTTCTTCCCTTTGCCCTTTTTCTTGAAACTAGTGGTCTTGTTAACCATCAACACTTGATGCTCCTTCTTGATTTCTACCTCCGCAACCTTTAGCATTGCGAAGAGCTCGGGAATTGCCTTTTCCATCCCTTGCATATTATAGTTCATCACGAAGCCTTTATAGCTTGGTGGCAGTGATTGAAGAACTTTGTCAATGACACTATCATCAGGAAGATTAACTCCCAGCTGAGTCAAGTGGTTATGATACCCAGACATTTTGAGTACATGTTCACTGACAGAACTATTCTCCTCCATTTTGCAGCTATAGAACTCGTTGGAGACTTCATATCTCTCAACTCAGGCATTTGCTTGAAATATTAACTTCAACTCCTGGAACATCTCATATGCTCCATGACGTTCAAAACGTCTTTGAAGTCCCGATTCTAAGCCATAAAGCATGGCACACTGAATGATCGAGTAGTCATCAGCTTTGCTTTGCCAGACGTTCATAACGTCCGCAGTTTCTCCTGCAGCGGGCCTTGCAACTAGCGGTGCTTCCAGGACGTAATTCTTCTGTGCAGCAATGAGGATAATCCTTGAGTTACGGACCCAGTCCGTGTAGTTGCTACCATCATCTTGCAGCTTAGCTTTCTCAAGGAACACATTAAAATTCAAGGGAACGGTAGCAAGGGCCATTGATCTACAACAACATAGACATGCAAAAACTAACAGGTACTAAGTTCATGATAAATTAAAGTTCAATTAATCATATTACTTAAGAACTCCCACTTAGATAGACATCCCTCTAGTCATCTAAATGATCACGTGATCCATATCAACTAAACCATGTCCGATCATCACGTGAGATGGAGTAGTTTTCAATGGTGAACATCTCTATGTTGATCATATCTACTATATGATTCACGTTCGACCTTTCGGATTCAGTGTTCTGAGGCCATATCTGCATATGCTAGGCTCGTCAAGTTTAACCCGAGTATTCTGCATGTGCAAAACTGGCTTGCACCCATTGTATGTGAACGTAGAGCTTATCACACCCGATCATCAAGTGGTGTCTCGGCACGACGAACTGTAGCAACGGTGCATACTCAGGGAGAACACTTATACCTTGAAATTTAGTGAGGGATCATCTTATAATGCTACCGTCGTACTAAGCAAAATAAGATGCATAAAAGATAAACATCACATGCAATAAAAATATGTGACATGATATGGCCATCATCATCTTGTGCCTTTGATCTCCATCTCCAAAGCACCGTCATGATCTCCATCGTCACCGGCTTGACACCTTGATCTCCATCGTAGCATCATTGTCGTCTCACCAACTATTGCTTCTACGACTATCACTACCGCTTAGTGATAAAGTAAAGCAATTACATGGCGATTGCATTTCATACAATAAAGCGACAACCATAAGGCTCCTGCCAGTTGCCGATAACTTTTACAAAACATGATCATCTCATACAACAATTTATATCGCATCACGTCTTGACCATATCATATCACAACATGCCCTGCAAAAACAAGTTAGACGACCTCTACTTTGTTGTTGCAAGTTTTACATGGCTGCTATGGGCTTCTAGCAAGAGCCGTTCTTACCTACGCATCAAAACCACAACGATTTTTCATCAAGTGTGCTATTTTAACCTTTAATAAGGACCGGCCATAGTCAAACTCGATTCAACTAAAGTTGGAGAAACAGACACTCGCCAGCCACCTGTGTGCGAAGCACGTCGGTAGAACTAGTATCATGAACGCGGTCATGTAATGTTGGTCTGGGCCGCTTCATCCAACAATACCGCTGAATCAAAGTAACACGTTGGTGGTAAGCAGTATGACTATTATCGCCCACAACAGTTTGTGTTCTACTCGTGCATATCATCTACGCATAGACTGGCTCGGATGCCACTGTTGAGGAATGTAGTAATTCAAAAAATTTCCTAAGATCATGCAAGATCTATCTAGGAGATGCATAGCAACGAGACAGGAGAGTGTGTCCAGGTACCCTCGTAGACCGAAAGTGGAAGCGTTATGTCAATGCGGTTGATGTAGTCAAACGTCTTCACGATCCAACCGATCCAAGTACCGAAAGTACGGCACCTCCGTGTTCAGTACACATTCAGCTCGATGACGTCCCTCGAGCTCTTGATCCATTAGAGTGTCGAGGGAGAGTTCTGTCAGCACGACGGCGTGGCGACGGTGTTGGTGATGCGATCGGCGCAGGGCTTCGCCTAAGCACTACGATGCTATGACTGGAGGATTAAACTGTGGAGGGGGGCACCGCACACGGCTAAGAGATAACTGTTGTGCCTTTGGGGTGCCCCCTGCCCACGTATATAAAGGAGGAGGAGGCCGGCCCAAGGGGGAGCGCGCCAAGAGGGGGAGTCCTACTAGGACTCCGTTCCTAATAGGATTCAGCCCCCTTTCCTTCCAACTGAGAGGGGGAAAGGGGAAAGGAGGGAGAGGGAGAAGAAAAGAGGGGGTCGCGCCCCCTCCCCTTGTCCAATTCGGATTGGGCAAGGGGGGGCGCGCATCCTCGCGTGGCCTGCCTCTTCTCCTCCACTATGGCCCAATAGGCCCATTAACTTTCCCGGGGGGGGGGGTTCCCGTAACCTCCTGGTACTCCGAAAAATCCCTGATCTTCTTCAGAACCATCTCGGTGTCCCTATATGACCTTCCAATATATGAATCTTTACCTCTCGACCATTTCGAGACTCCTCGTCATGTCTGTGATCTCATCCGGGACTCCAAACAAACTTTGGTCACCAAAACACATAACTCATAATACAAATCGTCATCGAACGTTAAGCGAGCGGACCCTACGGGTTCGAGAACTATGTAGACATGACCAAGACACATCTCCGGCCAATAACCAATAGCGGAACCTGGATGCTCATATAGGCTCCTACATATTCTACGAAGATCTTTATCGGTCAAACCGCATAACAACATAAGTTATTCCCTTTGTCATCGGTATGTTACTTGCCCGAGATTCGATCGTCGGTATCATCATACCTAGTTCAATATCGTTACCGGAAAGTCTCTTTACTCGTTCCGTAATGCATCATCCCGCAACTAACCCATTAGTAACATTCTTGCAAGACTTATAGTGATGTGCATTACCGAGAGGGCCCAAAGATACCTCTCCAATACACGGAGTGACAAATCCTAATATTGATCTATGCCAACCCAACAAACACCTTCGTAGACACCTGTAGAACATCATTATAGTCACCTAGTTACGTTCTGACGTTTGATAGCACACAAATTGTTCCTCCAGTATTCGGGAGTTGCATAATCTCATAGTCAGAGGAATATGTATAAGTCATGAAGAAAGCAATAGCAATAAAACTAAACGATCATTATGCTAAGCTAATGGATGGGTCTTGTCGATCACATCATTCTCTAATGATGTGATCCCGTTGATCAAATGACAACACATGTCTATGGTCAGGAAACTTAACCATCTTTGATTAACGAGCTAGTCAAGTAGAGGCATACTAGGGACACTTTGTTTGTCAATGTATTCACACATGTACTAAGTTTCCGGTTAATACAATTCTAGTATGAATAATAAACATTTATCATGATATAAGAAAATATAAATAACAACTTTATTATTGCCTCTAGGACATATTTCCTTCATATTGGTATTGTACCGGGACCACCGACAGGTTTCCGGGGGTCCACCGGATGGGGCCACCTACCCCGGGAGACCAAGTGCGCTGAATATGGGTGGGAACCAGCCCCCTAGTGGGTTGGTGCGCCCCCAAGGGACCCAAGGCGCCTAGGGTTAAAACCCTAGGGGTGGGGGGCGCCCCCACCAACTTGGGGGGTAAGCACCCCCCCTTGGCCGCCGCCCCCCTCAAGATGCATCTAGGGGGGCTAGCCCCCTCTCCCCTTCACCCTATAAATAGAGGAGGGGTGGGAGGGCAGCCACACCTCAGCCCCTGGCGCAACCTTTCCCCCCTCCTACACCTCCTCCTCCTCCTCCATTGAGCTTAGCGAAGCTCTGCCGGAGAACCACGAGCTCCACCACCACGCCGTCGTGCTGCCGGAGTTCTCTTTCAACTTCTCCTCTCCCCTTGCTGGATCAAGAAGGAGGAGACGTCCCCACGCTATACGTGTGTTGAACGCGGAGGCGCCGTCCGTGCGCTAGATCAGATCTTCCGCGATTTGAATCGCCGCGAGTACGACTCCATCAACCGCGTTCCTTGCAACGCTTCCGCTTAGCGATCTTCAAGGGTATGAAGATGCACTCCCTCTCTCTCGTTGCTAGCATCTCCTAGATTGATCTTGGTGACACGTAGGAATTTTTTGAATTATTACTACATTACCCAACAGTTGCCACGTGTGGTCCAACCATAGTTGCCATGTATGGTTAATCATAGTTGCCATGTGTGTTTATCTTGGTTGCCACGTACGCGCAATTGCAGTTGCCGTCTAGCAACGAATCATAGTTGCTATGTGTGTTTACCTAGTTGCCACGTACGCGCAACTGCAGTTGCCATCCAACAACGTATGAGTGTCGTGTGGGCGAAAAGCAGTTCACCCACACGCGCGTGGTCTAGGTGGTGGTTGTGTGAGCAGAAACTAGTTCGCCCACACAGCGCAGCTGGCAATCCACGCGTCTTGCGGGGCATGTGGGCGAACTCTCCAACGCCCACACACACGATGATGCCCACGTGACACTCAGATTCTAACAGATTCCTTTAGGATTCGTGCAAAACAGAATTAAAGCGGATCAAGGCGTGTGAGTGATGTGCAAACATGCCACATGTGTGGGCGTTATCATTTGGGAAAAGTAAAGGAAATGACATCTAAAAACCCGAAGATTAAAAAAAGAATAAAACCAAAGAACGAAACAAGGGAGAAAAGAAAAACGCCAGCGAAACCGCTAATGGGCCTGACCCAACTGCACCACGCCTGTGCGCTTGGACATCTATTTGCCGCATTGAGCGGCAAGTAGGATTTTCCGGAATTCCCTATTCGCCGCATTTTGCGACAAAATGTCGACCTGCCGCACACCCATCGACCGTTCGTGGGCCGGCCCATGTCGGATGCATCCTACAGAGAAAATTGCTAAAAAAAATGAAGATAGGGAGGACTCGAACCTCAAACCTCCCACTTCTGGGGATGCGAGTCTAGCCTCTCGACCTTAACAACACTAGTGTCCTATAAGTACAAAGAGGTCTGGTATTATATGTTCCTTTCTTTCACGTTCTTTTGTTTTTCGTTTTCCTGTTTCTTTCTTTATTTTATTTTTGTTTTAGAAATATCGCAATTTTAAAAAAGCTCAATATATTCAATACTTTATTCGGCTTTTTATAAAAAATGTTTGATTTTTTTGTTCAGGTTTCAAATAACATTCCGTTCTTTTCAAAAAATGTACAAAATTTGTTTGTGTTTCAAAATGTGTTCGGTGTTTCAAAATTTGTTCGTGATTTTCAGAAAATGTTCGCGTTTTCAAATTTGTTCAAAATTTCAACAAGTTTTGAAATTTCACATTTGTTCCCATTTTTCAAAATTTTCTCGTGATTTTCAAAAAATGTTCGCATTTACAAATTTGTTCAAATTTCAAAATAGTTTTCGAATTTCACATTTGTTCCCAATTTTCGAAAATTGTTCATGTTTTTCAAAAAGTATTCGCATTTTCAAAAAATGTTCACGTTTTCAAAATTTGGATAGAAAATTTGAAAATGTTCAATAATTTTAAAAAATGTTTGTGGTTATAAACTTTTGTTCATGCTTTCATGAAAGTTTCCATTTTTAATTTTTTTTGTTCACCAATTCAAAAAATGTTCACTGTTTGAATTTTTGTTCGGAATATCAAGAAATGTTCCATTCTTTAAATTTTTGTTCACAAATTCAAAAAAGTTCGCGGTTTCAAATTTGTGTGGAATTTCATAATTTGTTCACAAATTCAAAAAATGTTTGCGGTTACAAATTTCTTTGGAATTTCATAATTTGTTCACATGGTTTCAAATTTGTTTGGGATTTCATAATTTGTTCACCAATTCAAAAAATTGTTCACGTTATCACAAAAACAATTTCTGACTTTTCAATTTTTTTTGTTCACATATTCGAAAAATGTTCTTGTCTCTATTTTTTCATGAATTCAAAAAATGTGCGCACTTTTTTAAAGATACACATTCAAAGAAACTATACTTTAAAACAAATCAATACAACAAGTAATTTTGGGTTCACTGCAGTAATTGGTTCCTGTTCCCTACAGTGCACAAGTCAGGTTTTGTTCTTTAATACATGCGCTGCTCTTTAACAAACTGTGCTAGTCTACTGTGTTGGCGATGTGTGCGTGGTCGCAAGCACTTGGTCACAAGTTTGAATCCTCGTCGCGCCTGACTTTTCTTTTTGCCATTTTTTCGTCCCGCGGTGAAGCTTCATGGGCCGGCCCAGTCGAGCTGCCCCTGTGCGTCTGGCCACCAATTTGACGCAAAGAGCGTCCAATAGGAGCTCTCGGATTTTCCTACTAGCCAAATTCGTCCCCTCTGCACCTAGACGCACCTATTTCCGATAGGCAGGCCGGCGCCGCGAACCCACGACAGATCTCCCTATTCTCGCCATCTCTCTCACGGTCCTCTCCCCCTCCGGCGACTCCAGCGCCGCGCACGGCCGGCAAGGCGGCAAGCAAGGTAATACCCCAGCACCCGTCCTCCTCGTCCTCCTCTTCTCCACCCCATATTCCTCTAAGAATTCGTCTTATCTTGACATGGATCCATGGAAACCACGATCCCAGCGCCCCAGATCCATCCACGATCCGCCCCTTTTCTTGGACCAATCAAACCGCCTGACCTCGTCCTCTCCTTTCCTGGTGCGTAGATGGATTGGCAGGGGCAGAAGAGCGCGGAGATGCTGATGCAGGTGCTGCTGGTGGCGTCGGCGGTGGCGGCGTTCCTGGTCGGGTACGCGATGGCCGACTTCCAGCTGATGCTGCTCGTCTACGCCGGCGGGGTTGTCCTCACGACCCTCGTCACCGTCCCCAACTGGCCCTTCTTCAATCGGCACCCGCTCAAGTGGCTCGACGCCGCCGAGGCTGATCGCCACCCCCGCCCTCAGATCAGCAGCGCACCAGCAACGACCGGGGGTAAGAAGAAGACCGGGAAGAACAAGTAGTCATGTTACTTATTGGTCCAGTGTCGCAAACATGTTTTATGATATTAGTTGCTGAACTTCTGAGTATGACATGGATGTTGTGTTACCTGAATGTGTTATGAAAAAAAAATAGCTTCCTTCTTTTGTCTGGATATCTGCTTTCATCCTCTTGGAAAGCCGTATCACCTATATGTGGTCAATATGGTCAGTGCCTATCAAAAGAAAGGAAATTATAACATGTGTTCAGTCCATTCATGTGATTTTGATAGTAAATGCTTTGTTTCCATTCTGGGGAATGGAAAGGACTAGTGAGTTCTTAACAGTTGCCTGGATATGAGTTGTGACTGTTGGCCATTGCAAAATTAAGATACCTTGCTAACTGCCTTGATTTGCCCTGGTGGTTTCAGGTTCAGCTGTGCCTACAAATTTTCTACAGTATCATTTTTTGCTCGCAGTTTTGCTGTCAAGTGCAATCTATGCTTAGCTACTGTTTTGCTGGTCGTTAGATGCGTGATAATAGACTGCGTTGTAGCATTTTCTTGGTATCTCTGGTGTTTGTTTGTTTCAGTCATCATGATGTTCAAGAATCCCATGCATGATGGAGCTTGTGCGTTCTGAGTTCATCATTAACCTGTTGTTAATGGTCAACGTTGCAACTGGAAAATATTCGTCATCCCTAGTTAGTTTCTTTGTCTAACACAACCTCGGTCCGAATTACTTGTCTTAGATTTGTCCAGACACGGATGTATCTAGACAAGTGTAACTCTAAGACAAGTAATTTGGGACGGAAGGAGTATTTGATTGAGGTGGCATCTAACATGGTTGTCTGAAGGAGACAACTTGAACACCTTCAAGAGTCAAATTGAGTTTTTTTCCAGACTTTATCTCTGACCTTTGAGACTGCAGGGTACCAAACATGTATTCAGAAATGCTTTTGTTGGGGTAAAATAAACTTCCGGTTATGCTCCCCTAGTTATACGGCCATATCTTAGTCATGTTGTAATACTTTTTTAACTAAGAGAGAACCTTCAACTACCATGTCTCAACATTTGGGCTGTCTTATTGCCCATACTTCTGTCCCACCATTGTTTGTCATATCAAAATCTTAACATCAGCCACACTTGAGCCACCACAGAAACTTGATGATTTTTGTATTTCGATGTACATGTTTTATTACTTCTTGGTTAAAGAAAAACAGGAACTGAATGATTAAATAATCTGAGCCTTTCTCATAGTTATCATCAAACCAGATGTTGTGCTTTTGTTTTGCTCTGTACCATGTAGTTTTTTTTGGGCAACTCTGTTCCATGCAGTGATAATGCTAGCCTAATTTGAGTTGTGTGCATCAGGGTCAACCCATGTAGGTCTCTGCCCCTGGGAAGAGGCCAAGTTCTAGCTGACCTCCATATTTTATCACCTTGCATAACCCGATTATTCTTAAGACTGGTAGTTTGTATGTGCATAAGTTTTCGTCTTATGATTCTCTTGATGGGTAATTTGATGAAAGAGGTGCGTGTAGTCATGCATCTCCGACTAATTTTTCATATGCCAAAGATTAAGAGAGATGCTAACAAGATGAGAATGATGGTCTGTTTGTGGTTGCCGTACTGACCTACATTAAGGATTGTGATGATCATATGCACATTACTTTTTTGGGGATTGCATGAACTTTGATGTGTGTGTGTGCCTGTGTGCTTCGCGAAAGGGACCTCAGATGGGCCGGCCCAATTAACGAGCTACTTCTGTTTCATTTTTTACCTTCGTTTTTTTCCTTTTTTTTCAGATCGTGGGTTTTCTTCTGCCATTTTGGTATTTTATTTTTGCACTTATTTCTTTTTTATAGGTTTGCAATATATGGTGAACTTTTCTCAGATGCAGACTGAACTTTTTAATGCTGTTGATTTTTTTTCGAATGCACACTAACTTTTTTTTAGCATTTTGTGAACTTTTTTTAAATTACAATCTGAACTTTTTTTTATATGATGAATATATCTGGTATATGCATTGAACGTTTTAAATATATGCTGAATATTTGTTTAATACACACCAAACATTTTTAATACACACCGAACATATTTTTTATTATGGTGAACTTTTTTAATGTAAACTAAACTTTTTATAAAACATATATTGAACAATTTTCGAAAATATATTTTTCTAATTTTTAATATGTTTTAGAAATTTCTAGCTTATAAAAAACAATTTGTTTTTTGGGGGTTTTGATGAAAATATAAAGAGGAAAGACCTAAAAAGGAGAAACCCGCTTTGTTGGCAAAGTGGGCCGGCGGATTCGTGCAGGCTTAAGTGAAGCCACTCCTAGTTGACGCACGAGCGTGAACTAGGAGTTCTCGTTATCCTAGAAAAATAGGAGTTCTTTTAATCCATCATTTGTCAGAAAATAATAATAAATCAGGCCTGTCATACTAAATTGAAGATTTAAGCCTATCAAGTAAGTGGATTGATTTTGCTTCAACTCTCTCTCTTTGGCCGATCCTAGCTTGCACTCGTTGTCGTGTCCCACATCTCATCTTCTTTGGGAACGATGGGTACCCCTTGTGGCCAGCGTTGTCAACACATTTTTTTTTGGATGCGTTTTTGGGTTTGTTTTAGTTTTCTCGGGTTTATGGTTTTACTTTGATTTTTTCTAGATTTTCATGATTTTTTTTACTTTCTTTCTCTTACCTGAAGCACACCGTGCGGAAAAATATAGTTGTGATTCACGGTGAACAACATATATGTTTTTTCCATGAAGCCCGACTGTGATTGTCGAAAGTGAAAAAGCACAATTGTGTTTCTGCGTATCTGTGCTTTCCACAACGGTGCTTCTTGGAAAGTGAAAATCACAGGTGTATATCCCGAAAGTGAAAAGGCACAACTTTTCAAAAAAATTGAAAAGGACATATGTGCTTCTAGTTCCCTTTTTCAAATTATTTTGGTTTCCCTTTTTTGGCTTCAGTTTCCCCTCTTTTCTAGTTCTTCTTTATTTTTGTTTTTCCCATTTTTAAAATTTCTGTTTTCTCACTGGATTTTTTTTGGAAAATGTTTGTTCAAATCTGTTAACATGAGACCTAATTTTGAAGATCTCGACACGAGAAGCACAACGATGAAAATGGTTCGAGATTTGGACTCACGGGTCATGAGATAAAACATCTAAAAAGCCTAAATAAATGAACAAAAAACAGAAAACATTGGGAGATGTGTACGCGGCCGCTTCAACGGCTCTTCGGTCACCGAGTGCACTTACGACCGGTGACGCTTGTACACGCGAGCAACACTAAGGAGAATCATCCAAACGCAAGCTAACACTCCTTTTTTTTCAAGAGTATGATAAGACATACTGTTTGTTTTTATAGAAGGCGAATACAAAAGACTAACTTTGTGTAGTTTAAAATACACCCGAGCTAATGCAAAGATTAGCAACTGCAATCTTTACAAACACAATGAAAATGGACCTGCCCTAAACAGAAACTCGACACATGACATGAACAAGGACGATTTATTCGGCTTCTGAAGTTCTTGGGCCAGCTGCCGAAGAACAGTGACTTGTAAGAAGAATGGGAGGAAAAGTGCCGAGACTTGTGTCTGGATGGCACTTGGCAGGTTGGCAGCCCAGTCCAGGCATTGTCCTTCTCCCAGGCCAGGCGACCAGCGAGCTGAACCTTTCAAAATCACAGCACGTCTGCTCGACCACTCGACGTCCCAGCCTGGCGGGCCACGTCGAAAAAGAGCAGCCTGAAACTGAACCGGCGTTTCCTTGGCACGTGGGGTGATTGTGTTTCCAACAGAGGCCCCAGGTCGCCGCGAAAAAGCACGAACTCGACGATATTGCATCGAATTTGTACAAACTCGACGATATTCGATAGAAATTTGTAAAAAAACAGATAAACATGCAAACTACGCCTAGAACTACACCTAGCCCTGCTACGCCGCGGCTGCCGCCCGCCATCTACATGCTGAGTAGCCTGTAGAAACGGGTGTAGTCGCCGCCGCCGTCGTCGCGCGCCCCGCCGTGGCCGCCGCCGCCGTCCCTGCTGCACCCCTGTCCAGGGTCGTCGACGCGCGGTGGGGCGCTGGACGGCCCGACCTCGTCCTCGTCGTCGCTGTCCAAGACGATGACGCCGCCCTCCTCGCGCCCGCAGCGCCTGGCCTGGAGCTCCGCGTATGCCCGGCGCTGGTGGTGCACCTACTCGCGGACGTAGTCCTCTTTCGCCCATTTTAGGGCGGCCTCGTCGTCGGGGGTCACCATGTCGACGTGCTCCGGCTTCACGGGGAGCAGGCCCGGCTCGGGCTTCAGCCGGACTAGGCGGAGGGAGCACAGGGAGGGGCGGCCGCCCTCGTTGATGACGAGGGCGCTGCGACGAGTGCGGCGCCGAAGCGGAGTCTCCTCCGGCTCTGGCCTGACGGAGCGTAGCGCCGGCGAGCCGGAGCCTGATGAGGAGGACGTCCCCGGCTCCATCCGCCGCCGTGGCGAGAGAATAATGGGCGCGGCGTGTTGCCGGTCTCGATGTAGTCGACGACGGCCTCAAGGGTGCGGCCGGGCACGCCCCACCACCCGCGCCGCCCGTCGGAGTTGAGGCGGCCGCGGGGGATGGGGCCATTGGTGGAGGCGATCTGCTCTTGGCGGCGGCGCTCGAAGTACATCGTCCACAGTGTTTCGCTGTCGACGACGTACCTCGGCTCGTTCCGCTGCTCCTCCGTCAGGGACGCGCGGATGCGGGCGATCTCGGCCCGCCGTGCAGCCCTTTCGGGCACCGGTGGCACCGGGACGCCGCCGACGCTCAACTTCCATGCCCCTGGCACACGCATGTTCGGGGCGCCGGGTAGTCGTCCTTGTAGAGGAGGCGGGCCTCATCCTCGTGGAGATGGCGGCGGCCGAAGCCGTTCGCCGCCGCGGCGTCGCTGGGGTACCTCTCAACCATTGCTCAGCGGCAGGGAAGAGGGGGAGTGTTGCTTTGCGTAGTTCCACGAGGCGAGGCGTGGCAACTATGGCGTTCACCGGCGGGGAGATCGGCTTTTATAGCCGAAGCGGGGCGGTGAGAGCTTGCATGCCGGGTGATGCGTGGTGGGAGCGGGCGGGACGCGCGTCGGTGGCGCCTTCACTGCGCCGCCCGTGAGGCATCAATGGAGGCTAACCGGCGCGGTAGCCTTGACCAGCCTTGGCATTGATTCTCGCGGGAACCGAGGCAATGAGGACGACGAAGCGGCGTTTCGCTGACTCGGCGCGCCCATCCCCGTTCGTGCCAAAACCGCGTCCCCCGGCGCCCCCAGGCGCGCCCGGTTCGGTCTGGGGCCGCCGGCGCCAGTTTCGGCCCAAACCGACGAAAAACGGGCTCCTGAGGCACGACTGAGCCGTTTTTTAAACGTCGACGGCAAAAAAAATCTGAAGAGGGGGCCTGTTGAGGACGCGGGTGGAGATGCTCTTACACCCAAGACGCCAGAAGCCCAGAGAGAAATGGAGAAATCCTCTGTCACCTGTCGTCGGCACGATGCCTGAAAAATCCTTTCGGTGGCACCCCTCGCGCGGCAGGCGCCCATGCGCCACCGCCGTTCTCGTGGAGGCGACCCGGCCACGCCGAACGTGGCGTCGAGCCAGAGCGGCGCACGCCCCATGCCTGCATGAGCAGCAATGTGTGTACCGTGGAGCGTGCTGGTGCTGCGGCATGACCCGCCGGCCAGCCGTGCCGCTCGGTGCGTTCTGCGGGTCGCGACACTACACGATACACTCGTGATGAATCCTACTCTGGACGGCAACGAGACGGCCGTGCACGGCGAGCAGAGCAGAGCTGTTCGGTCCTGCTTGGTCGGTTGTTGCCGTGTCCCCTTTTCGCTCCCTAGAAACCTCAGAAACTTCGCGGCGCCATTCCGGGCGAAGCGAACAAGGATCGCACCATTATTGTCTTAGAAGTATAGGATGTCACTGTCACCACCACTCCGGTGGCTTCTTCGCAAAAATGAAAGGGGCAGCGCCCACTCTGGCTAGCAGGGCACCTTTTCCTAACATATATTTTTCGGCGAATATTTCCATTCTTGCGGTTAACAACTTTTCTGCTTCTGCACGTCAATCAGTGCGTCCGTCGATCAGCACGTCGCTCTGCGTATTTAGCCCCTCGGCGACGGCGACGACGACGACGACCGTGGCGAACTTGCTTGACCCGGCGAGACGCTGCGACAATCTCCCCCGTTGCAAAGCTTCGCCCGTCACGGCCGCATCAACGCGCTCGACACATTTCACCCGTCCGTTCGATGAGAATCCAACGCTCCAGCCGAACCGCGAAACCCCCCATGATGCTTCCCGGGTAAGGTCGCCGGTCAAAGTCTCCCCACGGCGGCCTCACCAATCTCGAGGCGGATCCAACGGCTCGTTCGCCCGCTATCCCGTCTCCATAAGCTGCGCCTGAGCCCAAGTGAAAGTCTACCAGACGCGTCTGGCCAATACGCGCACCTCCACGACCCGGCCTGCCCCCCCTCCCCCCCTCCCCCAACCAGATCTCGCCGCGATGGCGCCCGCCGATGCCGCGCGCCGCCTGCTCCTCCTCCTCGCGGTGGCCGGGGCCGTCCTCCGCCCGGCCGCGGCGGAGATCAAGCAGGAGTCCTTCAAGGACGACTCCCGCGGGACCATCCTCTTCGAGAAGTTCGGCTTCTCGCACCGCGGGTCCGTCTCCATCGCGCTCACCGGCGCCAAGGCCGTCTCCAAGCTCGCCAAGCCGGACCCCGCGCAGCTTGGCTTCTTCCTCCTCTCCGACGAGGCCCTCTTCGAGGCCATCTACGAGCAGCCGCCGCCCACGGATCTGAACCCCAACCCCGACCCCAACACGGGCTGCGTCCTCGCCAGCCGCTACGTCATCCCGCTCTTCACCTTCGCCGAACTCGACGCCAGCGGCAACTGCAACAAGACCTTCCCCGTCTCCCACCCCGACGAGTACAGCCTCTTCTTCGCCAACTGCGCGCCCGAGACCGCCGTCACCATGGAGGTACGCACCGACATGTACAACACCAACCCGGACGGCTCCAAGGACTACCTCTCCGTCGGCCAGGCCCCCGTCCCGACGATCTACGCCTTCTTCGCGCTCGGCTACGTCGCCTTCCTGGCCGGCTGGCTCTACCTCACCCTCTACCACAACCGCCTCTCGGCGCACCGCATCCACCACCTCATGTCCTGCCTGCTCCTCGCCCGTATGCTCTACTGCATCTCGGCCGCTGAGGACCAGCACTACATCCGCGTCGCCGGATCTTCGCATGGGTGGGACGTGATGTTCTATCTGTTCCAGCTTGTTAAGGGTGTGATCTTGTTCGCCGTGATCGCGCTGATTGGTACCGGCTGGTCGTTCCTCAAGCCCTTCCTGCAGGACAAGGAGAAGAAGGTGCTCATGGTGGTGATCCCGTTGCAGGTTGCAGCTAACATTGCTGCAGCCGTCGTTGGTGAGACCGGGCAGTACTTGCAAGCATGGGTGACATGGAACCAGATCTTCTTGTTTGTTGATGTGGCCTGCTGCTGCGCGGTGCTCTTCCCAGTTGTGTGGTCGATGCGTTCGCTGCGCGAGTCATCCAAGACAGACGGCAAGGCTGCACGAACCCTTGCCAAGCTCACGCTCTTCCGCCAGTTCTACGTCGTTGTGATTGGATACTTGTACTTCACAAGGATCATTGTCTACGCGCTCAAGACAATCACCAACTACAAGTACAGATGGGTGAGTGTCGCGGCAGAGGAGGTGGCCACCATGGCATTCTACATGTTCATGTTCTACATGTTCAAGCCGGCTGAGAGGAACCAGTACTTTGCTCTGGATGACGATGAGGAGGAGGCTGCGGAGATGGCTCTCCGTGAGGAGGAGTTCGAGCTCTAGAGTGTTGCTGTGAGGGGATACATGATGACAGGAAATGCAGCCCTACCTGTTCAATTTCTCCTCCTTGTGATGTTGATCATACTATACAGATGCAGGATTTAACTTATATTTGTCTATGTACTGTGGTAAATCTTCACTTCTGCTTATTTCTTTTAGCTTCAAATGTTGCCAGTGAGACCAGGGGTAATTTGGATTGCTTGTGTTGCAAACTAGGCGAATTCAATCACTGCTGTCATTTTGCCAAGTCTTAGTTTTGCTTCTTGCCCACTTGTTATATTTCCTTTATGAGCAAACAATTTCATTTGTACAGTGAGAAGAGAACATTGATTAACATCTTAATGCCTCATAATATGACAGCAAGATCTGTTAGTGTATTTTGATGAAGAAACTTGACGAGGATCTAGGAATTTGCATAGAACTGGTGTGTGATTGTTCGTGCATTGCCATGTACTTGGCTGCAAAGATTTGTATGCTTGCCTGAGTAGCAAATATGCACCTAGAGACCTACATGGTTTGTAAACTTGGAGTCAACAGTAAGACCCAGTGCTCCAGATTAGCATCGTGATATTTGATCGTTTGTTACTGAGCTATCTGCCTTTATGAGTGTGTTTCTTGTCTGAACTACAGTTTTTTTTTCTCCTGAAGTAAGTTATTATTGCCTGATTTACCAGATACATTTCTAGCACAAGTACAGGCTTTCAGGTAAATTGACTTATTGACATGGCAATATTATTGATATACTTAGTATAGTTTGGAAGCTGCCGGATTGCAATCGTTTGTTAGCTGATCTTCCTGAGAGTGAAATTTGGATGCTTTTGACACTTCAGTCTGAACTGTATTTGAGTTGGCCAATGCGTAGCAGATTGACAATGGAGCTACAGAGTATTCAGGGCCGGCAGAATATGCTCTCTCTGATGATTTTTATGTTCCACGGCAATCTTCATCAACATTTTTCTAAAGGGAAAATGTATTTGGCGAAAGTTACATATTTAGGCTCTGTTCGGAATCTCTCCACCCCGCTCCACTTTGGGGACCTATGGAGCTCGGTTTGAGCCGCTCCGAGAAAATGAGCTGCAGCCTGCTCTGCTCCAGGAGGGCAGTCGAGGAACCGAAGAGGCACTTAGTTATACAACCGAGCGACTCCTACGACGCACAATTCGCTCGTTTGGGTCTTTAGTTTGCAGGATGCCATGTTGTGTAGGGTCATCCGAACAAGCACTGCTTTTTTGGTCAGCCAAAAATTGTGTAGGGTACACTTTGCTCACAATCCCAACATATCTGAGTGATAACAGAACCGCATATAAAAAACAAATTTCCGTGCTGAATTTGTGACATCTTGGCAAAACAGGCTCCAAGATAAACTTCCCCAAACTCCCGAGAAATTCTAAGCTGATTGCCGACATCTTGGCAAAACAGGCTCCAAGATAAACTTCCCCAAACTCGCGAGAAACTCTAAGCTGATTGCCTGAAGCATTTAGTGGCTACTCTGCCAAAACAAACAAGTATATACATGCCTTTTGACAGGGACAAAGCATATCTGGCATGCACCAAAAACCATCCAGTGAAACTGAAAGGAATTGCAAAAATTAAGAAAGGCAACCAGCATCATCTCGTTTCTCCTCAGCCTATCCTGCCAGTGGTCCACAGTAAAAAGGGGCAGAAATTTACGAACAGTTCAGTTCAACAAAAAAGGAAAGAAGCTGTCGAACTGACCGACCGATATGACCCACGGTAACTTCCACATGGGAAACTGCATCCACATCTACAAGTTTCACCAGAAATGTATATGCCTAGAATCATCTCAATAACGTGGCCTATATAACCATGCTATATATATATACTGTATATATCACCAGATCCCTGTTCCTACCAACTACTGGAAACAGAGTTCCCCGCCTTCACCTACCGTCGGCGACGTCTTCCAACCTCTGCCCAATGACAATAGGCTCATCCACAACATACTTATCAAGGTCATAGACGCAGAAGTCCCAGGCCAGCTCCGGTAGACGGCAGAGCGCGCGGAAGCCCCTGGCGAGTCTCGGGAAGACGCCCCTGGCAAATATATTAGAAAGAAAAAAGGTTTCTATCATGTAAACCATAATTTGGAAGAAGACACATATCTTGGAATTAAAATGAAAATTAGACTATATTAGAAAATGAAACAAAACTACAGGGCTTACCCAGTAGTATGAAGAAGCCAAGCGAAAGTGGCACCCAGCGCCAGCGAGAAGATAAACCCGTATCCGACTAGGAGGACCGAGGATGTTGCAGCAAAGGAGTCGAATTCACCTGTGCGCAATAGGATTATCCTTCCAAGTGTGAAAGGGATAAATGCAGATGTACAGGCCAGAACCATGTCAACCATTGTTACCTGATTAGATAGGCATATGTAAGAATTTTGTAGAGACATGTAAAATGACAAGCAGAAAAAGAAATGTAAAGCGTCCATTCCAAAAGCATGGAACTAAGCCAAAACCTTGTAAAAGCCCGGTTAGGATTAGCCTAAAAAACACTGCATTAGCACAACAGGAAAGCACCAAAAAGAACAAGTTAAGACACTGTCAGTTGTGCAGACAGACTTTCAGACTCTGCTGAGCGTGCTGGCCCTTTTATCTCTTGGCTAAACTCCCTTGTTTAGGTCCCTACCATGTTGCACATTACCCCGGCTCTTTTTCTACTGTATATACTTGTACAGTTTTGTCTAACATTTACTGTCGGGGGCACCCCTACGGCTTCCCTGTCAAAATAACCAGAAGATTATACTGCACCTAAATTTGGGAATGCTCCTCTTATCAATGTATTTATCAGTACCGATTAATTGGCAGTAGGCACAATTGCAGGGCAGAACACAGAGCAAGGAAATGAGTATCATCTTACTTATACAACAACTCATACAGGTTTCTTCAATATGGACATCATTTACCTTTGGCAATCTCTAGCCATAACATGTAACCTTAAACCAATGTGGGAAACCATGGCAACAAGATGTGCTAAATGCTACTCCCTCCGTTCACTATTATAAGATTTTGGATATTTCAATATAGACTAGCGGGCTGTTTGGATCGCTTCCACAAAAAGCAGCCTGAGTCAGGCATGATTCTCAGGCGTCCGATTTTGGAGGCCTGAGGCTCAGATCTCTGCCTGAGTGAATAGCTGCCTGATAGGCCTCAATCCAAACACCCCCATAGATACGGACTGAAATGAGTGAACAAACACAGTAAAACGATTCAGAAAAAAGTAAAAATATCTTATAACAGTTAAGGGAGGGAGTAGTAGAGAACACAGGCACGTTAATTGGTGCTTTACTAGTATGGGAAGAATGTAGCACAACATCATTGTAGTATCAAAACCACAATATTAATAAAGTATCAGCAGATATACTAGACTGGTTGAGGAGCAAGGAGAGTAAGCATACCGCCACGGAAAACTGAAGGAGGCGCAGCACGGCGACCTGGCAGCGGCTCCGACGTCCCCCGTACTTTGCGTGAAACACGCGTTCAGCCCGGAGCGCCAGTTGAGCAAGGACGGGGGGTTCAAAGGGGCGGGCGGAGAGCAGACGGAAGGCCTCGGCGCGGCTCCTGGCGAGCGCGAGGCGCCATAGGTACAGGCTGGTGAGCTCCAAGGCAACCTTGACTGTCAGGATGAGGCACAACAGTGATACGATGAGACTCGCAAGCTTTGCCAGGGCCGAGGCACCCACACCGTGGATGGGGCGGATGGAGATCTCCTGTCCGCACACCTGATAAATCAAAGTTCAGCACTTGTCAGTTGGCCCCATTTTACATAAAGGTAAGAGGATCTGTCGGGTCAAGAAACAAAAGAAAAGAGGATATAAAGGGACTATTTCTTCGCAGTGCTTCAGCCTCAGGATGCAGGCGGACGCGGACGTCTGCGAGCCCGCTTAGAGTAATTATTCATAGTAAAATCTGGATGTGTGTAGCAGCTACTCCCTCCGTTCCTAAATATAACACCTTTTAAAGATTTCAATATAGACTACATATGGAGCAAAATGAGTGACTCTACACTTTAAAATATGTCTATATACATCCGTATGTAGTCTGTATTGAAATCTTTAAAAGGTCTTATATTGAGAAACGGAGTAAGTAGTATGCAAAATTGATCATGGTGCTATATTCTTCAAGCATTTGCAGTTTTCTCTTTTGTTATAGTTCAGGAACTCACATATGAGGCAGGCAGCTGTAGTTTTTTTGTTCTACGTTGATCACATCAACTTGTAAAATCGATAGAGTACAAACTAAGCAGTATTGTATATTGGCCTTTTCTTACATGTGTTTGCTGTTCAGCTTAAAAAAAGTTTGCGGGGATCTGCTGGGAGAGGGTGGAAACCCTAGGCAGGGAATGAGGAGAGGGTGATAGGTACCTCACAGCGGCGCTGGCGGGTGGTGGAGAGCCACCGGAGCTGATAGTCATCATGGACGAAGCGGATGTTGCCACGGCAGGCGCAGGGGTGGCGCAGGGGGCGCTCTGGCTCGGCGGGGTGGCGGCAGATGCGGCACTTCTGCTCCTCTTCCTCCGTCCCCGGAGCCGTCCGTCGCCGTCTTCCGCAGAGCTCCCGCGACGGCGCCCATCCGTGGAGCTAGTGGCGGAGCCAGGATTGGAATAAGTTGGTAATGGAAAAGGAGTGGGGGAAACTCAACTTTGTTAGTTTTGCAATGTAACAGCATACAACTACAAGTACAGTGCAATGTTTGGTTTAGAACCACCAGTAGAAAACTGGTCTTTGATCACAGGGCAATATTCACCTTAGTCCCGGTTCAGTCACGAACCGGGACTAATGTGAGCATTGGTCCCGGTTCGTGCGGTCAGGGGCCTGCCGGGCCTCGTGGGGGCATTGGTCCCGGTTCGTCCGGACCCTTTGGTCCCGGTTGGTGGGACAAACCGGGACCAATGGGCCACGCTCCTGGCCCACCACCCTTTAGTCCCGGTTCATAACACAAACCGGGACTAAAGGGCTGGTCCTAGTTGCGGCCAGTGTTTAGTCCCACCTCGCCAACCGAAGGGCGCTCACACCAGTTTATAAGCCCGTCCCTCTCTGCCTTGTTGAGCTCCTCTCAAAGTCAAAATAGATGCTCTTATACAGAGAATTTGATCTAAATTCACAGTAAATTTCTTTGAATTTCATAGAAATTTATTATGAATTTAGGTTGAATTTTCTCTATAGGCGCATCTATGTTCATTTTTTATAGTAAATAAAAATAAATAAACCTTAATAAAATAAAATAAAATAAACTATAGTAACTAAAATAAATAAACCTTAATAAATTAAATAAAAATAGCAGCAGTAAAATAAATAAAAATAGCAGCAGTAAAATAAATAAAAATAAAATAATTAAAATAAAATACATAAGTAATTAGAAATAAAATAAATAAATTTTTTGTTGTAAGTAGAAACAAAACAAAACAAATAAAGCAAAAGAGAAAACAAAAAACAAAGAAAAAAAATTATGCCACCTACTCGGCCACCACGGCCTGAATACGACTTGAAACCCATCCGTGGGCCAGGATTCAGGCCCGCAGAAGGCCCAGTAGGCCCCACAGGCAAAGAGAACAGTTAGGCCCGAAAGCCTGCAGTTGAGAGGAGCTCGAGAGGGTGGGCGCATCAGCGCTTATAAACCACTCTCGAGCCCTCTCAACTAGCGAGGTGGGACTAAACTTTTGACGCGGGGTAGCACAAGGCCTTTGGTCCCGGTTGGTGCCACCAACCGGGACTAAAGGGGGCATTGGTCCCGGTTCGTGGCACCAACCGGGACCAAAGGCCTTTAGTCCCGGTTGGTGCCACGAACTGGGACCAAAGTGTTCCCTATATATACCCCATCGCCACAGCAGAGCACTCCACAGTGCTCTGTTTTTTCTGGCCGGCGAGAGGAGGGCATTTGGGTGCTCTAGCTCACCTCCTATGCACATGAGGTGTTCGATGAAATGTCTGAGCCACACTAGTTAATCTTTGTCCTCTCGAAACTCGACCTCCGAGATCCATTTTCCCCGAGATTTGTCTAGGTTTAGCGGTCCGTCACGTCCCGTCCCCGTCTTCGCCGCCGTCGATCGCCCGCGCCGATCTCGTCGCCAGCACCACCGTGGTGAGCCTCTTGTTCTTATCTTCTTTCTGAAAGGAAAAAATTCTTACTTTAGATAGTTACTTGTCTAATTTTGTTACTTTTATTATTCCTTCTTATTACATAGTGCGATGGTTTTGGTATCCGCCCCCGTCGGCCCTCGTCCTGTCTATGATTCGGATGTGGTATATATTATCTTTTTATAACTATTTGGTTCATTTATTGTTTATGACAAATATACCGACCAACGTGACATAGATTTTATTTATCTAGGAGGTGGTTGAACCGGAAATTCTAACCGACCCTATTGTCGAGAGGTTAAATTTAGTTGAAGAAGAAAACAATTACTTGAAGGAAAAAATAAAAAAATTGAGGAGGAGAAGATGATATTGGAGTTGCATGTTGTGGATGTCGTCGATGATCACAAGATCAAGATGGATGCAATGCGCTTGAAGATTAGAAAGATTAGAAAATATGCCATTCATACCGAGGCTTGGTATCATTATGCCGTTGGATCAATTGTTACCTTGGTTGCGATTATGATCGCATTTGTTTTCGCATTGAAATATTTTACATAGTTTCAATGTATGGTTTAATTAATTAGATGCTCTGGAGAGCTATATATATGTTGTTAGATGAGAACTATGTATGTACTTTGGTTCTAATGTGATGATGAACTTCTATTAATTTGGTCACTTAATTATCTATTCATGATGTTCTGTAATGGTTTTTGACACACTTAATTATATATAATGCACGCAGATGAACCGGCAATGGATGTACGGTGACAGACACACCTCCGAGTACATTAAGGGCGTGCATGATTTTCTCGAAGTGGCTGAGGCAAACAAGCAGAATGGTTTTATGTGTTGTCCATGCCCTATATGTGGGAATACGAAGTCTTACTCTGACCGGAAAATCCTTCACACCCACCTGCTTTACAAGGGTTTCATGCCACACTATAATGTTTGGACGAGGCATGGAGAAATAGGGGTTATGATGAAAGACGGCGAAGAAGAAGAGGACGATGACAACTATGTGCCCCCTGAATACGGTGATGCTGCAACGAGGGAAGCTGCTGAAGATCAAGAGGAACCAGACGATGTGCCCAATGATGCTGCAAGGGGGGAAGCTGCTGAAGATCAAGAGGAACCAGTGCCCGATGATGATGATCTCCGCCGGGTCATTGTCGATGCAAGGACGCAATGCGAAAGTCAAAAGGAGAAGCTGAAGTTCGATCGCATGTTAGAGGATCACAAAAAAGGGTTGTGCCCCAATTGCGAAGATGGCAACACAAAGCTCGGTACCGTACTGGAATTGCTGCAGTGGAAGGCAGAGAATGCTGTGCCTGACAAAGGATTTGAGAAGCTATTGAAGATATTGAAGAAGAAGCTTCCAAAGGATAACGAATTGCCCGACAGTACATATGCAGCAAAGAAGGTCGTATGCCCTCTAGGATTGGAGGTGCAGAAGATACATGCATGCCCTAATGACTGCATCCTCTACCGCGGTGCGTACAAGGATCTGAACGGATGCTCGGTATGCGGTGCATTGCGGTATAAGATCAGACGAGATGACCCTGGTGATGTTGATGGCGAGCCCCCCAGGAAGAGGGTTCCTGCGAAGGTGATGTGGTATGCTCCTATAATACCACGGTTGAAACGTCTGTTCAGAAACGAAGAGCATGCCAAGTTGATGCGATGGCACAGTGAGGACCGTAAGAAAGACGGGAAGTTGAGAGCACCCGCTGACGGGTCGCAGTGGAGAAAAATCGAGAGAAAGTACTGGGCTGAGTTTGCAGCTGACCCAAGGAACGTATGGTTTGGTTTAAGCGCGGATGGCATTAATCCTTTCGGGGAGCAGAGCAGCAATCACAGCACCTGGCCCGTGACTCTATGTATGTATAACCTTCCTCCTTGGATGTGCATGAAGCGGAAGTTCATTATGATGCCAGTTCTCATCCAAGGCCCTAAGCAACCCGACAACGACATTGATGTGTACCTAAGGCCATTAGTTGAAGAAGTTTTACAGCTGTGGAATGGAAACGGTGTACGTACATGGGATGAGCACAAACAGGAGGAATTTAACCTGCACGCGTTGCTGTTTGTAACGATCAACGATTGGCCCGCTCTCAGTAACCTTTCAGGACAGACAAACAAGGGATACCACGCATGCACGCACTGTTTAGATGACACTGAAAGTATATACCTGGATAAATGCAGGAAGAATGTGTACCTGGGCCATCGTCGATTTCTTCCGACCAACCATCAATGTCGAAAGAAAGGCAAGCATTTCAAAGGCGAGGCAGATCACCGGAAGAAGCCCGCCATGCGTACCGGTGATCACGTACTTGCTATGGTCAATGATTTACACGTAATCTTTGGAAAGGGTCCCGGCGGACTAGCTGTTCCGAATGACGCTGAGGGACACGCACCCATGTGGAAGAAGAAATCTATATTTTGGGACCTACCCTACTGGAAAGAGCTAGAGGTCTGCTCTTCAATCGACGTGATGCACGTGACGAAGAACCTTTGCGTGAACCTGCTAGGCTTCTTGGGCGTGTATGGGAAGACAAAAGATACACCTGAGGCACGGGAGGACCAGCAACGTTTGCACGAAAAAGACGGCATGCCTCCGAAGCAGTATGAAGGTCCTGCCAGCTACGCTCTTACGAAAGAAGAGAAAGAAATCTTCTTTGAATGCCTGCTTAGTATGAAGGTCCCGACTGGCTTCTCGTCGAATATAAAGGGAATAATAAATATGCCAGAGAAAAAGTTCCAGAACCTAAAGTCTCATGACTGCCACGTGATTATGACGCAACTGCTTCCGGTTGCATTGAGGGGGCTTCTACCGGAAAACGTCCGATTAGCCATTGTGAAGCTATGTGCATTCCTCAATGCAATCTCTCAGAAGGTGATCGATCCAGAAATCATACCAAGGCTAAGGAGTGATGTGGCACAATGTCTTGTCAGTTTCGAGCTGGTGTTCCCACCATCCTTCTTCAATATCATGACGCACGTCCTAGTTCATCTAGTCGACGAGATTGTCATTCTGAGGCCCGTATTTCTACACAATATGTTCCCCTTTGAGAGGTTCATGGGAGTCCTAAAGAAATATGTCCGCAACCGCGCTAGGCCAGAAGGAAGCATCTCCATGGGCCATCAAACAGAGGATGTCATTGGGTTTTGTGTTGACTTCATTCCTGGCCTTAAGAAGATAGGTCTCCCTAAATCGCGGTATGAGGGGAGACTGACTGGAAAAGGCACGCTTGGAGGGGGGGACTCAATAATATGCAGGGACGGATATTCTTGGTCTCAAGCACACTACACAGTTCTACAGAACTCTACCTTAGTGACCCCGTATGTCGATGAACACAAGAACAGTCTGCGCTCCAAATACCCAGAGCAATGTGACGACTGGATTACATGTGAACACATCAGGACTTTCAGCAGTTGGTTGGAAACACGTCTCAGAGGTGACACCACTGTTTGTGATGAGTTGTACTCGTTGTCCAGGGGACCATCTTCGACTGTATTGACTTACAAAGGATACGAGATAAATGGGAATACATTTTACACGATCGCCCAAGATCAAAAGAGCACCAACCAAAACAGCGGTGTCCGCTTTGATGCAGCAACCGAGAGGGGAAAGGACACATATTATGGTTACATAATGGACATATGGGAACTTGACTACGGACATGATTTTAAGGTCCCTTTGTTTAAGTGCAAATGGGTCAATCTGTCAGGAGGCGGGGTACAGGTAGACCCACAGTACGGAATGACAACAGTGGATCTAAACAATCTTGGGTACACTGACGAACCGTTCGTCCTAGCCAATGATGTGGCACAGGTTATCTATGTGAAGGACATGTCTACCAGACCGAGAAAAAGAAAAGATAAGGAAGCGAATACATCATACGATGAGCCAAAGCGCCACATAGTTCTTTCAGGAAAAAGGGACATTGTGGGAGTGGAGGGCAAGACAGACATGTCTGAATATTATGAAAAGTTTCATGAAATTCCTCCCTTCAAAGTCAAGGCTGACCCAAGCATCCTGATAAACGATGAAGATTATCCATGGTTACGGCGCAATAAGCAAATGACACAAGCGAAGAAAAAGTGAAGACTTTCTCCTGCAACTATTATGATGATATCATGCCAACTTTGTAACAGACGAGTATGATACCATTGTCCGTTTTGTACACGAAGTGCATCTAGTTTTTGCTGTAACCCTGTCAACTTTCTTGCACATGCTATGTGGATGAAATGATGATACCATGCCAACTTTCAACCTTTTCAGAGTTCATTTGAAATGCTTTTCAATTTTAGGGTCTTATAGTTCAAAATAGTTAGTAAATGCATGAAAAATAACAGGCCAAAATTAAAAATTATGCCACCTACTGGGCCACCACGGCCTGAATACGATTAGAAACCCATCCATGGGCCAGGATTCAGGCCCGCAGAAGGCCCAGTAGGCCCACAGGCATGTACAGAGAGGTTAGGCCCGTAAGCCTGCTTTAGAGAGGAGCTCGACAGCTCAGGCGCACCGCACCTTATAAATAGGTGCGGCTCTCTCTCAGCTAGCGAGGTGGGACTAAACTCACCACCACGCCGCTGTGCAAGGCCATTGGTCCCGGTTGGTGGCACGAACCGGGACCAATTCCACCCTTTGGTCCCGGTTGGTGCCACGAACCGGTACTAATGAGGCTGTGGCCCCATGAGCACCTTTAGTACCGGTCGAACCGGTACTAGAGTTTCTTACTAAGCAGTTTTTTAGTCCCACCTCGCTAGCTGAGAGGCACTAGGAGCGGTTTATAAGCCCTGAGTGCAGAGACGATGAAGAAGAGGCGCAATGCTCACGTTGCTTAGCTTCAAGCCTTGAGGAATAAGGTAGACTGCATGGAGCTATGTGCAGTGCAGTCTACACCATTCCGAAAGGGTTGAAGCAAATCAACGAGCATTGCGCCTCTTTTTTATTTTTAATAACTTATTACAACTCCGGACTTCTTGTGTTCCGACAAAATAAAATAAACTTTAATAAAATTTATGAAACTAAAATTAACGAAGTATTTTTTTGTTCAAAACATTATAAGAAACCTCTAGTACTATTGGAACTAAAATCATATAAAATTGATGCAACTAAAATTATCGAAGTATTTTCTGTTCAAAATATTTAAAAGCAAAAAGAATTTTCATAAAGAACTTTTTTTGATAGAAACTTTAATAGCAAAAAGAATTATCATAAAGTAAAATAAATAAGTAATTAGAAACAAAATAAAATAAAATAAATAAGTTTTTTGTTGTAAGTAGAAACAAAACAAAATAAATAAAGCAAAAAAGAAAACAAAAAACTAAATACAGCAAAAAGAATTTTCATAAAGAACTTTTTGTTGATAGAAACTTTAATAGCAAAAAGAATTATCATAAAGTAAAATAAATAAGTAATTAGAAACAAAATAAAATAAAATAAATAAGTTTTTTGTTGTAAGTAGAAACAAAACAAAATAAATAAAGCAAAAAAGAAAACAAAAAAACTAAATACAGCAAAAAAAATTGTTGGGGCGCTGTCCGCTGGGCCTCCAACCCTCGGGTTTGCAAATACAGGCCCAGAAGGGCTAGAGGGCTCAACGGGCAGCACGCCAAAGTTAGGCCCAGAAGCCTGCTATCGAGAGGAGTTCGAGACAGCAGTCGCAGCGGGGCTTATAAACCACTCCGAGCCCTTCTCAACTAGCGAGGTGGGACTAAACTTTTGGCCGCGACGCGGGCAGCAAGAGGCCTTTGGTCCCGGTTGGTGCCACCAACCGGGACTAAAGGGGTGCATTGGTACCGGTTCATGGGACCAACCGGGACCAATGCCCCCCTTTAGTCCCGGTTGGTGCCACCAACCGGGACCAAAGCCCTCTTTTCAGCAGCGCAAAGGGCGGGAAGCGGCGGCCTTTGGTCCCGGTTGGTGGCACCAACCGGGACCAATGCCTACCTAGTCCCGGTTGGTGCCACGAACCGGGACTAAAGACTTTGCTATATAAGTTCACACTTAGGAAATTTTCAGAGTTACCTAGCAGTTGCCGCCCCGACGACGCCGACGCCGCCCGCCGCCCCGACGCCGCCAGGCTGCCCCGAGGCCGGCCGCCGCCCCCGCCGTCGCCGTCGCCCGTGCCCGTCGTCGCCGTCGCCGTTGCCCGCGCCCTCGCCATCAGCCGCGCCCTGCCCCGACGCGCGCCGCCCCGGCCCGTCCCCGTCGTCGCCGTCGCCCTGCCCCGCCCTTCGCCGCCGACGCCTCTGCCCCTGCCCCGACCAGGCCGCCGTCGCCTCTGCCCCTGCCCCGACGCGCCGCCGTCGCCTTGGTCAGGGCCGACACTGCCCCCTAATTCCTCCCTGTTTTTTCTGCACATTTATATGCTTATATGTATATCTATGAGTATATGTATGTGTGTATATCTGTTTATATGTCCTTTTTTTAGATCTTTTTTTTGCATTTTCTCTGTGTATATGTATGTATATATGTTCTCTGTGTATATATATGTTCATGTATATATGCAAAAGATAGATTTTTAGAAAAGTTAGGATTTTTTTCTGTTTATAGATTTTTTTGGTGATATTAATTATTGTAGAATATGCAAATGTTTATATATTCATATGAACAATGCATTAGGCAAAACCTTTACATTTTTTCGAAATTTTCTATTTGAATTTTTTTTATGAATGAGAGGAAAAAGGAAAATAAGAAGAGGAAGAAAGGAGAAGAAGAGGAGAGGAAGAAGAGGAGAAATAAATAAGAAGAGGAAAAAAGAAGAAAAAGAAGAGGAGAAGAAAGGAATAGAAGAGAAGAAGAAAAAATAGAAAAAATTCTATTTTTTCTTCTTCTCTCCTCTATTCCTTTCTTCTTCTCCTCTTTTTTTTCTTCGATCTTCTCCTCTACTCCTTTTCTTCTTCTCCTCTTTTTGTTTCTTCTTCGTTTTCTTATGTTTTATCGGGTCTGTCGTCGTCGATATACCCCTCTCCCGATAACATCAACACGAAGGGGGTCGATATACCCCCTCCCCGATAATATTATTTTCCCATGTACGTTCATTGTCGTTGTCGATATAACCCCCTTCCGATAACTTCAACACGTGGGGGGGGGTCGATATACCCCCTCCCCGATAACATTATTTTCCCATGTATGTATGTCGTCGTTGTCGATATATATAACTCCCTCCCAGATAACTTCGACATGATGGACGGTCGATATTTATACCCCCTCTCGACCGTGATAACTTATACCACGGGAGCACCCCCCGGCCCTCTCGCTCGACCAAAACTCTCGATCACACCCAAACCGTAGAAAAAAAACGATGTCGGTCTCCTACCCCCTCCCGCCGCGCCCCTACCCTTGAAGCGTTGCCTAGGCCACCCCAAACCCGGAATAAGCTAGGTCTACGTTTGCACTAACCACCTGCTGTCATGTTTGTGTAATAATTGCCATGTTGTAATATTTGTAGAAACAATGGAGCACGGACGAGACGAGCAAGCAGAAGAGGTGTTGGGGGACATAATCTTAGCCTGAGGTGATATCTTGTCGTATCTTAACGACAATGATGGTCTGGAAGAACAGGGTGAAGAAGCAGGCTACGGTGATCGAAGAGTGGAGGAGGAAAGACATGATTATGATGGCTCCGGTGACCCAATGCTGGTGCAAGAAGGAGCCCGTGGTGATGGCTCCGGTGACCGAACAGAGTCCGGCCATGTAAATATATTAGTTAAGCCTATGCTGACTAGCTAATTGATGCATTCATTGTTTTGGTATGTACACATATTAATTAACACTCGTCTTTCTTCTTTTTTCTAGCCCTCCGGATCGAGCACAACTGCGGTAAAGAGACGAGGCCCGAAGAGAAAGTTGCGCTCGGATGAAAGGTTTGAGATCACAGCAATCGCGCGCGACGGCCAACCGATTGAATCCATCCGGACAAAGGATGCATTTGCTACTCAGTGCGGGGTTCTAGTTAGGGACAAGATCCCGATCAGCATCCACCAATGGTATAAGCCTAAGAAGGAAGACCCTGAGGTGTCTTATGTCAATGATATGCAGAAAGATGATCTTTGGACTGAGTTGAAGGCAAATTTCACCCTACCGCCAGAGGAGGATCCGGAGAAGCCAGTTAAAGAGCAATTAATCAAGTCTCATGCTCTTAAGAAGATGGCAGACCTATTCAGGAGGTGGAAGAATGAGCTGAAAACGTTTGTCGACAAAGAAGAGACACCAGAATTCATCGGCCGGTATGAGAAGATCAGAGATCACTGGCCCGCATTTGTGGCCCACAAGACATCGGAAAAGAGTAAGAAGATGTCAGCGACAAACAAGAAGAATGCTGCGAAGAAGAAGCTTCACCATCGCACGGGGTCAGGTGGCTACCTCAAAGCCCGGCCTAAGTGGGCCAAGGCTGAGAATGATCTGCTTGAAAAAGGGATCGAACCACAGACAATGAACTGGACAGACCTTTGCCGGACTTGGTTCTTCGGGGCTGGCGGAACCTTGGACCCTGTATCAGGGAGGTGCGTTTGGACGAACGAGCTTTTGAGAATACCAGTCAAGAAGATTCAGCAATATATCGATGCAGCGCAGGAAGGGACGTTCGTTCCAGACAGAGAGAACGACGAGCTCACAATGGCCCTCGGGAATCCTGAGCACCCTGGACGGACACGAGGCACGCCAGGCTCCGTTCCGTGGAAGGCTGGTTTTCCGGACGCAGGCGGTTACAAAAGCCAGGAGAGGAGGAAAAAAATGGAGCAGACCCAAATTCAGAAGCTGCACGAAAGGGTTCAAGCACTAGAGGAACGAGACAGCAATCGACATGCCGAAACTACCCCCGAAGCTACCCCGCCATCTCAGCGGAGAAGCAGCGTGGCTTCCACCGAGCTGCTTCAGCTGGAGCATGTCTTGACGGCTCCTGCTAGCTACCCCGTGGATGCTATCACGGAGTCTCAACATTGCCACCTTATGGCGCAATGGCAGAACTTCAAAGTCAAGGCGGCTGTTGGCTCTGTTTTACCTCCTGAACCCGGCGCAACCTACCATTGCCGGCCGATTCCAGAAGGATATGCTAGGGTGATGGTGGATGAAATAACGGAGGGATTTGAGGACCTCCAGCTTGACCACCCTACCGGTGAAGGGGAGACTCGGCTGGGTTTAGCTCTGAAGACTCCGTGCCTATGGCGGAAGGAGCTCATCAACCTTCCGAACTGGACGGCTCCGGCGAGTAAGGGCAGTCCGCCTCCTCCTCCGGCGAGTGATCAGGGCACTCAGCCTCCTTCTCTGGCGCGTGGCGGCACTCCGCCTCCTCCTCCGCCTCCTCCTCCGGCGAGTGATCAGAGCACTCAACCTCCTTCTCGGGCGCGTGGCGGCACTCCGCCTCCTTCTTCGCCTGCGCCGGCGCGCCAGAGCAGCCAGCCTCCTCCTTCTCCGCCTCGTCAGCAAGGGCGGAAGAGACCCGCCGCCGCTGCGGCTGCTCCGGCGCGTTGTAGTCCTTCTCCTCCGCCTCGTAAGCAAGGAAAGAAGACAGCCGCAACCGCTTCGTCTGCTCTGCCAGCGTCTAGCAGTACAGCTGCCAGAGGCGGGAGGCAATACAGATTCGGTCCTTCTCTGAAGACTCCAGAGAAGTTACCATACGAGAGGACCGAGGAGGAAACCAGGAAGATCGTGCGAGCTGAAGTGACAAACTTCTTTGAAGGGGTGAAAGCAAAGAAACATCCACCTCCGGAGGAGAAGGTAGATCCGGTGAAAGCAAAGCGCACTCTGGCTGCGCTGACAAAACCACCAAAGTCTCCGCCGAGAGGCAACTATGAGCGCATTCTTGCAAAGACATATGCCGAAGCGGAGCGGTCGGGAAGTACTGTCAGTGATCAAAGGTTAAAAGAACGACGAGCTGGGAAAAAAATTGCCCAGCTCAGCGAACAAGCGAACCAATCGTGCCCCCCGCTCAAGGTGTCAAAAGACATCGTCGCTAATGATCCGAGTATGGTGCCCGGTTATAGCAATCTTGGAGATTACCTGCCCGACGATGTACATTATGAAATCATGGAGGTGGACGAACACAGATACCATTACGGGAAGCCTCTCGTCAAAGATGAAAGATCTCTAACAACGATGATGCGAAGACTACATGATTGATACATGAAAACCTGCAGAGAGTCTGATGGGAGGAATACTTTGACGCTGAGAGTTAAACCGGAGCATGACCTCGTTGGAATTGATCTGCTGAATGTTCCATTTGAGGATTTCTTCCAGTTTTACAATCAAAAGGCCCTCGATAAAACAACGATCACTTGCTACTGTCTGTAAGTAGTACTACTTCTGTCATTAAGTCTCTCTATATAGGTCAGCTCTTTCATTGCATGTATTTATAATTATCCTCACTATATTACGCAGATTGAAGATCGCCGAATTGAAGAAAAGACAAATCGGTGATATTGGGTTCATTAACACAAATCTCATAGATGCATATACGGTTGAAAAACATCCCAAAGAAGCCGAGGCCAACTTGCTACAATCGTTGGTATTAAATCAAAACAAAGATATAATACTCTTTCCTTACAACTTCAAGTGAGTGTTACTGTCTTGTGCATATTCGGTTTCCCTTATTAGTCCAGGTTATGGTAATGTAATTGATGACTTATGCATGCATGCACAGCTTCCACTATATTCTCCTAGAGATTAAGCTTGAGCAGGGAGTAGTAACCGTCTTAGACTCGAGATGAAAAGATCCCCAGGACTATGCGAACATGACTCAAATGCTCGAGAAGTAAGTTAAATCGATCATTATCCACCATATCAGCAACTTTGTTCATTTCCTGATATCAAGTAATTGTTTTCTTTGTCTGGCAGGGTTTGGAGAAAATTCACCTCAAAAGCTCCGGGACTGCCGAAGAAGCTGCAATTTAATCACCCGAAAGTAAGTACTATAGTAGCATGTTCCGCGCATCTCCTAGTGATTCAAGCGCTAGTTTCATCAATACCATTTAGCATACTTGCTTATCAGTTTGATTGACCTCTATTTCTTGTAAAGTGGTTGTGGCAGGAACCCGGGAATAATTACTATGGATACTACGTTTGCGAGTCCATCCGCTACACGACCTGTGAGCGGGGCTACACTGAAGAACAATATGAAGTGCGTAAGCAATAATATTCACAATTTTATTTTATTACCATCATTTGTGTTGAGTTTCATTTATTCATATATATATGTATTGACCCCCTTCTTCAAATTAGATGTTTCGGAAGCGGGATGAACTCCTAGCACCAGATCGTATGCGAGGAATTCAAGAGGAATTGGCGGCATTCTTCCTTGACCACGTGATCGCTAAAAACGGAGAATACTATGTGGACCCTGTGTTCCTACAATTTAATTAGTAGATTGTATTGTAAGAGATAATTATTGTATATATGTAGCCGGTAGTGTCGGATAGATATACGAGAACTTGTTGTTCGACCAATATCTCGGAGAAGGAGAGGTGGTCGATATCACTTCTCTCTGTATGCATATGTTCATGACGATCTTCTGTTTCCTTCATTTGATTACTAGCTAGCGTGTCTACTCCTCTCCATACGGATATAGTACGTAGCGTCGACCAAGCACGGGGATAAGAGAGGACACTTCTCTCTATTAATTAGCTAGCTAACACAATATATGAAACACCTAAATTAACCCCCCAACCCCCCCTTTCAAAAAAAAACAAAAACCTCAGCCCCTGAAATGTTGACGCGTGGATGTATTGGTCCCGGTTGGTGATATACCAACCGGGACAAAAGGCCCTGCCTATTGGTCCCGGTTGGTGGCACCAACCGGGACCAAGGGCCCCCTGCCTGGGCTGGCAGCAGTGGCCACGTGGAGGACCTTCTGTCCCACTTCGTGTAAGAACCGGGACTAAAGGGTTAGGGCTTTAGTAACGACCCTTTAGTCCCGGTTCGAAAACCGGGACAAAAGGCCCTTACAAACCGGGGTAAAAGCCCCTTTTCCTACTAGTGAACACAGTTAGCAAAAATCTTTTCTGAACAGCAACTCTGCATTACCTTGAAAAAAAGGAAGTAATGGATCCAAATCCAAAACAAATGGATGAAAAGGATCAAAATTGCACATGTAAATTGCCAGGCATGCAGGATCTGTGTGGGAGAACCTAAATGTGAGCGATTCGCTCGACCCGGTAACGGTTTCCAATTCAGCTGGGGAGTGTGCGGTATCGACCATGAGCTGTGATGTAAACCGATTATATGGGACCTAAGTACAGGCCATGTGAAACAAACGCATGTAAAGCTTTCAAGTTACGGTGTTATCAGATAACAGGCTGAAAGTCTCGAACCAGGGCAAATGGCTATATCCATGGAATTGAAGATCATGTTTCAATCCAGGCAAATGGCTATATGTTTGAGGTCAGCAACAACAGAAAAGAGATAAATGCATCGCTTTGTATTTCAGCATTTGATAAACACATAAGAGGCATCTCTTTTCAGCATTAACAAGATGAAAATTGGGATCTGGGAATCGGGAGAGTCTGAGATGCGGTATACCTTTGTTGCTGCTGCTGCTGAGGCGGAATGCCGAAGGGCGCAGGCCGCCGGGGTTGCTCCTCCTCGAGATCGAACGGGGTCGACGCCTCGCCGGGGCAATTGCTTGGGGAAGCAACGAAGAAGGAGACTGAAGGGGGAGATTGCCAGCCTGCTGGGTAGAGCGAACGCCGAATGCCCGAGCGCGACGGCCGGACGGGGCATGGCGTGGGTGGCAGCCGCCCGGCAGCAGCGACGGGGTAGGGTTTTCTTTCTTTAGAGCGAGACGGAGAGCAGTGGGGTTTTCCGGAGTGAAAGGAGGAAGACGCGGCTTCCCTCCAAATCCATCCAAAAAGAAAAGGGAATGAAGCCCAAAGCGGCAGGGCAGCCCACCCGTCAGTCTCTGCATCCACAGGTCCATTCCACGCCACACTCGACACGAACGATCGCACTCCCTGCCAGTCGGCCGATTCCCAACCCTAGCTGACTCCTGACGGCGGCGCCGGCCAACGACGGCAACCACGCGCCCAGCCGGGCAGCGGCGGCGGCCCTCTCCCTCCGTCGCTCCGAGGAGCCAGGTTTTTGCGGCGGCAGGCCTCCCGTACCGCAGTCCCGCTCCTCCGGTTGACGGCTGTCCTGGTTGGCTGCCTCCCGAAGCCCCCAAAACATCCATCCACGGCCAGTACTGCTGCCACAACAAGTTTCTTCAGTTAATGTCTTCTTTGATTTTTAACAAATCACAAGCTTTTTTATAAGTCCATGCCACTGATTTGCTACTTTGTTCTTGTGGTTTAGATGTAATTGTTCTTGTGATGTAGATGTAGACATGTAGTGATCTACTAATGTATCTTTTTGTCAAAATCTGTTGAAAGGGTACTTTCCTCTATGAACTATCACTAGTAGAAAACTGGGCTTTGGTCACAGGGCAATATTCACATTAGTCCCGGTTCAGTCACGAACCGGGACTAATGTGAGCACTGGTCCCAGTTCGTGCGGCCAGGGGCCTGCCGGTCCTCGTGGGGGCATTGGTCCCGGTTGGTGGGACAAACCGGGACCAATGGGCCACGCTCCTGGCCCACCACCCTTTAGTCCCGGTTCCTACCACAAACCGGGACTAAAGGGCTGGTCCTAGTTGCGGCCAGTGTTTAGTCCCACCTCGCCAACCGAAGGGCGCTCACACTAGTTTATAAGCCCGTCCCTCTATGCCTTGTTGAGCTTCTCTTAAAGTGAAAATAGATGCCCTTATACAGGGAATTTGACCTAAATTCACAGTAAATTTTATAGAAATTTACTATGAATTTAGGTTTAATTTTCTCTATAAGCACATCTATGTTCATTTTTTTATATTTATAAAATAAATAAACCTTAATAAAATAAATAAAACTAAATAAACCTTAATAAAATAAAATAAAATAAACTATAGTAACTACAATAAATAAACCTTAATAAATTAAGTAAAAATAGCAGCAGTAAAATAAATAAAAATAGCAGGAGTAAAATAAATAAAAATAAAATAATTAAAGTAAAATACATAAGTAATTAGAAATAAAATAAATAAGTTTTTTGTTGTAAGTAGAAACAAAACAAAACAAATAAAGCAAAAGAGAAAAAAACAGAGGAAAAAAATTATGCCACCTACTGGGCCACAACGGCCTGAATACGACTAGAAACCCATCCAAGGGCCAGGATTCAGGCCCGCAGAAGGCCCAGTAGGCCCCACAGGCAAAGAGAACAGTTAGGCCCGAAAGCCTGCAGTTGAGAGGAGTTCGAGAGGGTGGGCGCAGCAGCGCTTATAAACCACTCTCGAGCTCTCTCAACTAGCGAGGTGGGACTAAACTTTTGACGCGGGGCAGCACAAGGCCTTTGGTGCTGGTTGGTGCCACCAACCGGGACTAAAGGGGGCATTGGTCCCGGTTCGTGGCACCAACCGGGACCAAAGGCCTTTAGTCCCGGTTGGTGCCACGAACCGGGACCAAAGAGTTCCCTATATATACCCCATCGCCACAGCAGAGCACTCCACAGTGCTCTGTTTTTTCTGGCCGGCGAGGGGAGGGCATTTGGGTGCTCTAGCTCACCTCCTATGCACATGAGGTGTTCGATGAAATGTCTGAGCCACACTAGTTAATCTTTGTCCTCTCGAAACTCGACCTCCGAGCTCCATTTTCCCCGAGATTTGTCTAGGTTTAGCGGTCCGTCACGTCCCGTCCCCGTCTTCACCGCCGTCGATCGCCCGCGCCGATCTCGTCGCCAGCACCACCGTGGTGAGCCTCTTGTTCTTATCTTCTTTCTGAAAGGAAAAAATTCTTACTTTAGATAGTTACTTGTCTAATTTTGTTACTTTTATTATTCCTTCTTATTACATAGTGCGATGGTTTTGGTATCCGCCCCCGTCGGCCCTCGTCCTGTCTATGATTCGGATGTGGTATATATTATCTTTTTATAACTATTTGGTTCATTTATTGTTTATGACAAATATACCGACCAACGTGACATAGATTTTATTTATCTAGGAGGTGGTTGAACCGGAAATTCTAACCGACCCTATTGTCGAGAGGTTAAATTTAGTTGAAGAAGAAAACAATTACTTGAAGGAAAAAATAAAAAAATTGAGGAGGAGAAGATGATATTGGAGTTGCATGTTGCGGATGTCGTCGATGATCACAAGATCAAGATGGATGCAATGCGCTTGAAGATTAGAAAGATTAGAAAATATGCCATTCATACTGAGGCTTGGTATCATTATGCCGTTGGATCAATTGTTACCTTGGTTGCGATTATGATCGCATTTGTTTTCGCATTGAAATGTTTTACATAGTTTCAATGTATGGTTTAATTAATTAGATGCTCTGGAGAGCTATATATATGTTGTTAGATGAGAACTATGTATGTACTTTGGTTCTAATGTGATGATGAACTTCTATTAATTTGGTCACTTAATTATCTATTCATGATGTTCTGTAATGGTTTTTGACACACTTAATTATATATAATGCACGCAGATGAACCGGCAATGGATGTACGGTGACAGACACACCTCCGAGTACATTAAGGGCGTGCATGATTTTCTCGAAGTGGCTGAGGCAAACAAGCAGAATGGTTTTATGTGTTGTCCATGCCCTATATGTGGGAATACGAAGTCTTACCCTGACCGGAAAATCCTTCACACCCACCTGCTTTACAAGGGTTTCATGCCACACTATAATGTTTGGACGAGGCACGGAGAAATAGGGGTTATGATGGAAGACGGCGAAGAAGAAGAGGACGATGACAACTATGTGCCCCCTGAATACGGTGATGCTGCAACGGGGGAAGCTGCTGAAGATCAAGAGGAACCAGACGATGTGCCCAATGATGCTGCAAGGGGGGAAGCTGCTGAAGATCAAGAGGAACCAGTGCCCGATGATGATGATCTCCGCCGGGTCATAGTCGATGCAAGGACGCAATGCGAAAGTCAAAAGGAGAAGCTGAAGTTCGATCGCATGTTAGAGGATCACAAAAAAGGGTTGTACCCCAATTGCTAAGATGGCAACACAAAGCTCGGTACCATACTGGAATTGCTGCAGTGGAAGGCAGAGAATGCTGTGCCTGACAAAGGATTTGAGAAGCTATTGAAAATATTGAAGAAGAAGCTTCCAAAGGATAACGAATTGCCCGACAGTACATACGCACAAAGAAGGTCGTATGCCCTCTAGGATTGGAGGTGCAGAAGATACATGCATGCCCTAATGACTGCATCCTCTACCGCGGTGCGTACAAGGATCTGAACGCATGCCCAGTATGCGGTGCATTGCGGTATAAGATCAGACGAGATGACCCTGGTGATGTTGACGGCGAGCCCCCCAGGAAGAGGGTTCCTGCGAAGGTGATGTGGTATGCTCCTATAATACCACGGTTGAAACGTCTGTTCAGAAACGAAGAGCATGCCAAGTTGATGCGATGGCACAGTGAGGACCGTAAGAAAGACGGGAAGTTGAGAGCACCCGCTGACGGGTCGCAGTGGAGAAAAATCGAGAGAAAGTACTGGGCTGAGTTTGCAGCTGACCCAAGGAACGTATGGTTTGGTTTAAGCACGGATGGCATTAATCCTTTCGGGGAGCAGAGCAGCAATCACAGCACCTGGCCCGTGACTCTATGTATGTATAACCTTCCTCCTTGGATGTGCATGAAGCGGATGTTCATTATGATGCCAGTTCTCATCCAAGGCCCTAAGCAACCCGGCAACGACATTGATGTGTACCTAAGGCCATTAGTTGAAGAACTTTTACAGCTGTGGAATGGAAACGGTGTACGTACGTGGGATGAGCACAAATAGGAGGAATTTATCCTGCACGCGTTGCTGTTTGTAACCATCAACAATTGGCCCACTCTCAGTAACCTTTCAGGACAGACAAACAAGGGATACCACGCATGCACGCACTGTTTAGATGACACTGAAAGTATATACCTGGACAAAAGCTGGAAGAATGTGTACCTGGGCCATCGTCGATTTCTTCCGACCAACCATCAATGTCGAAAGAAAGGCAAGCATTTCAAAGGCGAGGCAGATCACCGGAAGAAGCCCGCCATGCGTACCGGTGATCACGTACTTGCTATGGTCAATGATTTACACGTAATCTTTGGAAAGGGTCCTGGCGGACTAGCTGTTCCGAATGACGCTAAGGGACACGCACCAATGTGGAAGAAGAAATCTATATTTTGGGACCTACCCTACTGGAAAGAGCTAGAGGTCCGCTCTTCAATCGACGTGATGCACATGACGAAGAACCTTTGCGTGAACCTGCTAGGCTTCTTGGGCGTGTATGGGAAGACAAAAGATACACCTGAGGCACGGGAGGACCTGCAACATTTGCACGAAAAAGACGGCATGCCTCCGAAGCAGTATGAAGGTCCTACCAGCTACGCTCTTACGAAAGAAGAGAAAGAAATCTTCTTTGAATGCCTGCTCAGTATGAAGGTCCTGACTGGCTTCTCGTCGAATATAAAGGGAATAATAAATATGCCAGAGAAAAAGTTCCAGAACCTAAAGTCTCATGACTGCCACGTGATTATGACGCAACTGCTTCCGGTTGCATTGAGGGGGCTTCTACCGGAAAACGTCCGATTAGCCATTGTGAAGCTATGTGCATTCCTCAATGCAATCTCTCAGAAGGTGATCGATCCAGAAATCATACCAAGGCTAAGGAGTGATGTGGCGCAATGTCTTGTCAGTTTCGAGCTGGTGTTCCCACCATCCTTCTTCAATATCATGACGCATGTCCTAGTTCATCTAGTCGACGAGATTGTCATTCTGGGGCTCGTATTTCTACACAATATGTTCCCCTTTGAGAGGTTCATGGGAGTCCTAAATAAATATGTCCGTAACCGCGCTAGGCCAGAAGGAAGCATCTCCATGGGCCATCAAACAGAGGATGTCATTGGGTTTTGTGTTGACTTCATTCCTGGCCTTAAGAAGATAGGTCTCCCTAAATCGCGGTATGAGGGGAGACTGACTGGAAAAGGCACGCTTGGAGGGGGGACTCAATAATATGCAGGGACGGATATTCTTGGTCTCAAGCACACCATACAGTTCTACATAACTCTACCTTGGTGACTCCGTATGTCGATGAACACAAGAACAGTCTGCGCTCCAAACACCCGGAGCAGTGTGACGACTGGATTACATGTGAACACATCAGGACTTTCAGCAGTTGGTTGGAAACACGTCTCAGAGGTGACACCACTGTTTGTGATGAGTTGTACTCATTGTCCAGGGGAACATCTTCGACTGTATTGACTTACAAAGGATACGAGATAAATGGGAATACATTTTACACGATCGCCCAAGATCAAAAGAGCACCAACCAAAACAGCGGTGTCCGCTTTGATGCAGCAACCGAGAGGGGAAAGAACACATATTATGGTTACATAATGGACATATGGGAACTTGACTACGGACATGATTTTAAGGTCCCTTTGTTTAAGTGCAAATGGGTCAATCTGTCAGGAGGCGGGGTACAGGTAGACCCACAGTACGGAATGACAACAGTGGATCTGAACAATCTTGGGTACACTGACGAACCGTTCGTCCTAGCCAATGATGTGGCACAGGTTATCTATGTGAAGGACATGTCTACCAGACCGAGGAAAAGAAAAGATAAGGAAGCGAATACATCATACGATGAGCCAAAGCGCCACATAGTTCTTTCAGGAAAAAGGGACATCGTGGGAGTGGAGGGCAAGGCAGACATGTCTGAAGATATGAAAAGTTTCATGAAAATTCCTCCCTTCAAAGTCAAGGCTGACCCAAGCATCCTGATAAACGATGAAGATTATCCATGGTTACGGCGCAATAAGCAAATGACACAAGCGAAGAAAAAGTGAAGACTTTCTCTGGCAACTATTATGATGATACCATGCCAACTTTGTAATAGACGAGTATGATACCATTGTCCGTTTTGTACAAGAAGTGCATCTAGTTTTTGCCGTAACCCTCTCAACTTTCTTGCACATGCTTGTGGATGAAATGATGATACCATGCCAACTTTCAACCTTTTCAGAGTTCATTTGAAATGTTTTTCAATTTTAGGGTCTTATAGCTCAAAATAATTAGTAAATGCAAGAAAAATAACAGGCCAAAAATTAAAAATTATGCCACCTACTGGGCCACCACGGCCTGAATACGATTAGAAACCCATCCATGGGCCAGGATTCAGGCCCGCAGAAGGCCCAGTAGGCCCACAGGCATGTACAGAGAGGTTAGGCCCGTAAGCCTGCTTTAGAGAGGAGCTCGACAGCTCAGGCGCACCGCACCTTATAAACAGGTGCGACTCTCTCTTAGCTAGCGAGGTGGGACTAAACTCACCACCACGCCGCTGTGCAAGGCCATTGGTCCCGGTTGGTGGCACGAACCGGGACCAATTCCACCCTTTGGTCCCTGTTGGTGCCACGAACCGGTACTAATGAGGCTGTGGCCCCACGAGCACCTTTAGTACCTGTTCGTGGCACGAACCGGTACTAGAGTTTCTTACTAAGCAGTTTTTTAGTCCCACCTCGCTAGCTGAGAGGCACTAGGAGCGGTTTATAAGCCCTGAGTGCAGAGACGATGAAGAAGAGGCGCAATGCTCACGTTGCTTAGCTTCAAGCCTTGAGGAATAAGGTAGACTGCATCGAGCTATGTGCAGTGCAGTCTACACTATTCCGAAAGGCTTGAAGCAAATCAACGAGCATTGCGCCTCTTTTTTATTTTTAATAAGTTTTTTGTTGTAAGTAGAAACAAAACAAAATAAATAAAGCAAAAAAGAAAACAAAAAAACTAAATACAACAAAAAAAATTCATAAAGAACTTTTTTTGATAGAAACTTTAATAGCAAAAAGAATTATCATAAAGTAAAATAAATAAGTAATTAGAAACAAAATAAAATAAAATAAATAAGTTTTTTGTTGTAAGTAGAAACAAAACAAAATAAATAAAGCAAAAAAGAAAACAAAAAAACTAAATACAGCAAAAAAAATTGTTGGGGCGCTGCCCGCTTGGCCTTCCAACCCTCAGGTTTGCAAATACAGGCCCAGAAGGGCTAGGAGGCTAAACGGGCAGCGCGCCAAAGTTAGGCCCAGAAGCCTGCTATAGAGAGGAGTTCGAAACAGCAGCCGCGCCGCGGCTTTCAAACTGGTGCGGGCGCCCCTCGGCTAGCGAGGTGGGACTAAACTTTTGGCCGCGATGCGGGCAGCAAGAGGCCTTTGGTCCCGGTTCGATGCACCAACCGGGACCAATGCCCCCCCTTTAGTCCCGGTTGGTGCCACCAACCGGGACCAAAGGCCGCCCCTTCCCGCCCTTTGCGTCGCAAAAAAATTGTTGGGGCGCTGCCCGCTGGGCCCTCCAACCCTCGGGGTTTGCAAATACAGGCCCAGAAGGGCTAGAGGGCTCAACGGGCAGCGCGCCAAAGTTAGGCCCAGAAGCCTGCTATAGAGAGGAGTTCGAGACAGCAGCCGCAGCGGGGCTTATAAACCACTCCGAGCCCTTCTCAACTAGCGAGGTGGGACTAAACTTTTGGCCGCGACGCGGGCAGCAAGAGGCCTTTGGTCCCGGTTGGTGGCACCAACCGGGACCAATGCCCCCCCTTTAGTCCCGGTTGGTGCCACCAACCGGGACCAATGCCCTTGCTATATAACCAGGACTTGTGAAAATTTCACATCTCCCTCGCCTCCCTCGCCAGTTGCCCCCGCCGCCAGGCTGCCCAAATCGCTCGCGCGCTCCTCGTCGCCGTCGCCGCCGCCGGCCGCCATCCCCGTCTCCCCGTGCCCCTGCCCCGCGCCCGAGCCCACGCCGGCCGCCGCCCCATGCCCCTGCCCCGTCCCCGAGCACGCGCGGCCGCGCCACGGCCCGCCCCCACCATTGTCGTCGTCGCCGGCGCCCGCCCCCACTGCCGCCCCTGCCTCGACGCCGCCCCTCCTCCCCGTTCGGTCCGGCTCCGGCGACCCCCTTTCCTCCCTGTCCCCTCGATCCTCTTCATATAATTTTTTTTCATATGCATATGTTGATTATATGGATGGATGGATGATGTATATGTTCATTATATGGATGGATGGATGATGTATGCTTTTTTTTCATATGATTTTTTAGGCAGATTTTTAGAATTTTTTGTGTATGTATGTTATGTTTATATGTATGTATGTATGTATGTTTATATGCAAAGCATATGCAAAGAAAATGTATGAATGGTCATATGCAAAGAAAAATGTATGTATGGTCATATGCAAAGAAAATGTATGTATGTATGTTCATATGAAAGAAAAATGTATGTATGTATGTATGTTCATATGCATATGCAAAGAAAATGTATGTTCATATGCATATGCAAAGAAAATGTATGTTCATATATATGATGATATGTTCATATAAAAAGGAAAATAAGAAGAGGAAGAAAGGAGAAGAAGAGGAGAGGAAGAAGAGGAGAAATAAATAAGAAGAGGAAAAAAGAAGAGGAGAAGAAGAAAGGAATAGAAGAGAAGAAGAAAAAAATAGAAAAAAAATCTATTTTTTCTTCTTCTCTCCTCTATTCCTTTCTTCTTCTCCTCTTTTTTTTTCTTCTTTTTTTTCTTTGATCTTCTCCTCTATTCCTTTTCTTCTTCTCCTCTTTTTATTTCTTCTTCGTTTTCTTATGTTTTATCGGGTCTGTCGTCGTCGATATACCCCTCTCCCGATAACTTCAACACGAGGGGGGTCGATATACCCCCTCCCCGCCGATAATATTATTTTCCCATGTACGTATGTCGTCGCTGTCGATATGACCCCCTCCCGATAACTTCAACACGTGGGGGGGGGGTCGATATACCCCCTCCCCGATAACATTATTTTCCCATGTATGTATGTCGTCGTTGTCGATATATATAACTCCCTCCCAGATAACTTCGACATGATGGACGGTCGATATTTATACCCCCTCTCGACCGTGATAACTTATACCACAGGAGCACCCCCCGGCCCTCTCGCTCGACCAAAACTCTCGAGGACACCCAAACCCTAGAAAAAAAGATGTCGGTCTCCTACCCCCTCCCGCCGCGCCCCTACCCTCGAAGCGTTGCCTAGGCCACCCCAAACCCGGAATAAGCTAGGTCTACGTTTGCACTAATATATCCACCTGCTGTCATGTTTGTGTAATAATTGCCATGTTGTAATATTTGTAGAAACAATGGAGCACGGACGAGACGAGCAAGCAGAAGAGGTGTTGGGGGACATAATCTTAGCCAGAGGTGATATCTTGTCGTATCTTAACGACAATGATGGTCTGGAAGAACAGGGTGAAGAAGCAGGCTACGGTGATCGAAGAGTGGAGGAGGAAAGCCATGATTATGATGGCTCCGGTGACCCAATGCTGGTGCAAGAAGGAGCCCGTGGTGACGGCTCCGGTGACCGAACAGAGTCCGGCCAGGTAAATATATTAGTTAAGCCTGTGCTGACTAGCTAATTGATGCATTCATTGTTTTGGTATGTACACATATAATTAACACTCGTCTTTCTTCTTTTTTCTAGCCCTCCGGATCGAGCACAACTGCGGTAAAGAGACGAGGCCCGAAGAGAAAGTTGCGCTCGGATGAAAGGTTTGAGATCACAGCAATCGCGCGCGACGGCCAACCGATTGAATCCATCCGGACAAAGGATGCATTTGCTCCTCAGTGCGGGGTTCTAGTTAGGGACAAGATCCCGATCAGCATCCACCAATGGTATAAGCCTAAGAAGGAAGACCCTGAGGTGTCTTATGTCAATGATATGCAGAAAGATGATCTTTGGACTGAGCTGAAGGCAAATTTCACCCTACCGCCAGAGGAGGATCCGGAGAAGCCAGTTAAAGAGCAATTAATCAAGTCTCATGCTCTTAAGAAGATGGCAGACCTATTCAGGAGGTGGAAGAATGAGCTGAAAACGTTTGTCGACAAAGAAGAGACACCAGAATTCATCGGCCGGTATGAGAAGATCAGAGATCACTGGCCCGCATTTGTGGCCCACAAGACATCGGAAAAGAGTAAGAAGATGTCAGCGACAAACAAGAAGAATGCTGCAAAGAAGAAGCTTCACCATCACACGGGGTCAGGTGGCTACCTCAAAGCCCGACCTAAGTGGGCCAAGGCTGAGAATGATCTGCTTGAAAAAGGGATCGAACCACAGACAATGAACTGGACAGACCGTTGCCGGACTTGGTTCTTCGGGGCTGGCGGAACCTTGGACCCTGTATTAGGGAGGTGCGTTTGGACGAACGAGCTTTTGAGAATACCAGTCAAGAAGATTCAGCAATATATCGATGCAGCGCAGGAAGGGACGTTCGTTCCAGACAGAGAGAACGACGAGCTCACAATGGCCCTCGGGAATCCTGAGCACCCTGGACGGACACGAGGCACGCCAGGCTCCGTTCCGTGGAAGGCTGATTTTCCGGACGCAGGCGGTTACAAAAGCCAGGAGAGGAGGAAAAAAGTGGAGCAGATCCAAATTCAGAAGCTGCACGAAAGGGTTCAAGCGCTAGAGGAACGAGACGGCAATCGACATGCCGAAACTGCCCCCGAAGCTACACCGCCATCTCAGCGGAGAAGCAGCGTGGCTTCCACCGAGCTGCTTCAGCTGGAGCATGCGGCTCCTGCTAGCTACCCCATGGATGCTATCACGGAGTCTCAACATTGCCACCTTATGCCGGAATGGCAGAACTTCAAAGTCAAGGCGGCTGTTGGCTCTGTTTTACCTCCTGAACCCGGCGCAACCTACCATTGCCGGCCGATTCCAGAAGGATATGCTAGGGTGATGGTGGATGAAATAACGGAGGGATTTGAGGAGCTCCAGCCCGACCACCCTACCGGTGAAGGGGAGACTCGGCTGGGTTCTGCTCTGAAGACTCCATGCCTATGGCGGAAGGAGCTCATCAAGCTTCTGAACTGGACGGCTCCGGCGAGTAAGGGCACTCCGCCTCCTCCTCCGGCGAGTGATCAGGGCACTCAGCCTCCTTCTCCGGCGCGTGGCGGCACTCCGCCACCTTCTCCGCCAGCGCCGGCGCGCCAGAGCAGCCAGCCTCCTCCTTCTCCGCCTCGTCAGCAAGGGCGGAAGAGACCCGCCGCCGCCGCGGTTGCTCCGGCGCGTCGTAGTCCTTCTCCTCCGCCTCGTAAGCAAGGAAAGAAGACAGCCGCAGCCGCTCCGTCTGCTCTGCCAGCGTCTAGCAGTACAGCTGCCAGAGGCGGGAGGCAATACAGATTCGGTCCTTCTCTGAAGACTCCAGAGAAGTTACCGTACGAGAGGACCGAGGAGGAAACCAGGAAGATCGTGCGAGCCGAAGTGACAAACTTCTTTGAAGGGGTGAAAGCAAAGAAACATCCACCTCCGGAGGAGAAGGTAGATCCGGTGAAAGCAAAGTGCACTCTGGCTGCGCTGACAAAACCACCAAAGTCTCCGCCGAGAGGCAACTATGAGCGCATTCTTGCAAAGACATATGCCGAAGCGGAGCGGTCGGGAAGTACTGTCAGTGATCAAAGGTTAAAAGAACGACGATCTGGGAAAACAATTGCCCAGCTCAGCGAACAAGCGAACCAATCGTGCCCCCCGCTCAAGGTGTCAAAAGACATCGTCGCTAATGATCCGAGTATGGTGCCCGGTTATAGCAATCTTGGAGATTACCTGCCCGACGATGTACATTATGAAATCATGGAGGTGGACGAACACAAATACCATTACGGGAAGCCTCTCGTCAAAGATGAAAGATCTCTAACAACGATGATGCGAAGACTACATGATTGATACATGAAAACCTGCAGAGAGTCTGATGGGATGGATACTTTGACGCTGAGAGTTAAACCGGAGCATGACCTCGTTGGAATTGATCTGCTGAATGTTCCATTTGAGGATTTCTTCCAGTTTTACAATCAAAAGGCCCTCGATAAAACAACGATCATTTGCTACTGTCTGTAAGTAGTGCTAGTTCTGTCATTAAGTCTCTCTATATAGGTCAGCTCTTTCATTGCATGTATTTATAATTATCCTCACTATATTACGCAGATTGAAGATCGCCGAATTGAAGAAAAGACAAATCGGTGATATTGGGTTCATTAACACAAATCTCATAGATGCATATACGGTTGAAAAACATCCCAAAGAAGCCGAGGCCAACTTGCTACAATCGTTGGTATTAAATCAAAACAAAGATATAATACTCTTTCCTTACAACTTCAAGTGAGTGTTACTGTCTTGTGCATATTCGGTTTCCCTTATTAGTCCAGGTTATGGTAATGTAATTGATGACTTATGCATGCATGCACAGCTTCCACTATATTCTCCTAGAGATTAAGCTTGAGCAGGGAGTAGTAACCGTCTTAGACTCGAGACGAAAAGATCCCCAGGACTATGCGAACATGACTCAAATGCTCGAGAAGTAAGTTAAATCGATCATTATCCACCATATCAGCAACTTTGTTCATTTCCTGATATCAAGTAATTGTTTTCTTTGTCTGGCAGGGTTTGGAGAAAATTCACCTCAAAAGCTCCGGGACTGCCGAAGAAGCTGCAATTTAATCACCCGAAAGTAAGTACTATAGTAGCATGTTCCGCGCATCTCCTACTGATTCAAGCGCTAGTTTCATCAATACCATTTAGCATACTTGCTTATCAGTTTGATTGACCTCTATTTCTTGTAAAGTGGTTGTGGCAGGAACCCGGGAATAATTATTATGGATACTACGTTTGCGAGTCCATCCGCTACACGACCTGTGAGCGGGGCTACACTGAAGAACAATATGAAGTGCGTAAGCAATAATATTCATAGTTTTATTTTATTACCATCATTTGTGTTGAGTTTCATTTATTCATATATATATGTATTGACCCCCTTCTTCAAATTAGATGTTTTGGAAGCGGGATGAACTCCTAGCACCAGATCGTATGCGAGGAATTCAAGAGGAATTGGCGGCATTCTTTCTTGACCACGTGATCGCTAAAAACAGAGAATACTATGTGGACCCTGTGTTCCTACAATTTAAGTAGGAGATTGTATTGTAAGAGATAATTATTGTATATATGTAGCCGGTAGTGTCGGATAGATATACGAGAACTTGTTGTTCGACCAATATCTCGGAGAAGGAGAGGTGGTCGATATCACTTCTCTCTGTATGCATATGTTCATGACGATTTTCTGTTTCCTTCATTTTATTACTAGCTAGCGTGTCTACTCCTCTCCATACGGATATAGTACGTAGCGTCGACCAAGCACAGGGATAAGAGAGGACACTTCTCTCTATTAATTAGCTAGTTAACACAATATATGAAACACCTAAATTAACCCCCCAAAACCCCTAAACCACCCCCTTTCAAAAAAAAACAAAAAGCTCAGCTCCTGCCAGCTGCTGACGCGTGGATGCCTATTGGTCCCGGTTGGTGACACCAACCGAGACAAAAGGCTCTACCTATTGGTCCCGGTTGGTGGCACCAACCGGGACCAAAGCCCCCCCTGCCTGGGCTGGCAGCAGCGGCCACGTGGAGGACCTTCTGTCCCGGTTCGTGTAAGAACCGGGACAAAAGGCCCTTACAAACCGGAGTAAAAGCCCCTTTTCCTACTAGTGTATGTCAAGAATCAACTAAGGAATAAAATGGGTGACGAATATTTAAAAAATTGCTATCTTACCACACATTTGTCGTCCTATTATATTGCATTGCAAAAATATAAAAAAAAATACAAGAATACCCAGGAGCAGATTCATGGCTCCGCCACTGCTTGCAGGTCATCACTTCTAAAAATGAAACTTGCTCTAGCTGGAATAAACTCAAAAGGTTTTGAAAATCTGCATCAGCCGTCCACCTCAACCGCTCCATTTGTTATCTAGCAGAAGTAATATGCCGGGAATGGGAAGGAAAGGTCGTGCGGTCTTTATTTTGAGGACTAAGTGTGCAGTGTCTTTTGAAAGCAAGAGTAAGTCTGTAGTATTTACTGTTTCATTTTTAACTCTCAGCCAGCTGACAGTCTTAGTTTGTGGATGTCAAGATTTGTCAATTTAACATTGAGATCCAAGAAAGGTTGCTACTTTTTAAAATTGAGAATAAATACTAAAAAATGTTCACAAGATGAACAAGTTCTTGCTATGAACGGTTTGCAAAAAAGACAACAACTTAATTTACTTTCAGTCGAATACTTGTTTGGTTACACAAGATGAACAAAGTATTGCAAGTCGGTGAATATTTTTGTATACATATGAACGGTTTCACTAGTGCAGAGTGGTGTAGATATATCTGAACAATTTTAAAGTACGTTTAGGATGGGGTATTTTGTGCATGTGGGATAGGTGTATGTGCACTACTGTTAATAGAATTGCCTAATAATTAATTAGTTATTAGTCCTTTTTAAGGGAAAATTGCTGCTTACTAAACTAAGTTTCCGCCAAATCTGAGCGTGTCCACAATACCGTGTGATTATTCTGAAAACATTATACACCACTAGTTATGGAAATATATATCGATGCTCTTAATTATGGGGTCCAATTACAGCTAAGTATGAATTCTCTTAATTCCAATTAATTTGGTATTGACCTGATTCACTGTTAGAAAAAGGCATGTATTGATATCAGAGTCACTAATAAAAGGCCTTCCATTGATCTTTAGTTCACAACTTAGAGCCAGAGAAACAAGATAAGTGTTCCTTCCAACACCACATTTAGCTAAGATGAAGACTACACAGACGCTGCTCCTTATTCTCGCCTTCCTCGTGCTATCACCAGGTATTATTTCAGTGGTTTTTGTTTCATCAACTCGACCAAGAAACTATGGCCACGATGTGTGACTAGTTTAATTTATTTGTGTTAAATATTTTCCAGGGGAAATGCTAAAGGTAACTGATGGTCTTTGCTCAGCAGCAATTAAACCGACGTATGTACCATGTGATCGTCCAAGTTGTCTGCATGTTTGTCGCCAGTTTCTCCATGTTTGCGCTACATGCACCTGGTCTGGTGAGTGCACCTACGAGGGATGCAGGTGCACAGTATGCGACCCCTAATAAACAAAAGAGTTGCATGGTGCATACAAATTCATACATAAAGTTGAAGAATGACACAAATTAGCCCTACAACTTGTGTTTGAGGTACATTTTCGTCAGTGGCCGTTAACTTTGCCTACATGACGCCAGCAAGGCCAAGGCCTCACTCTCTTTTCTTTGGGTCCCACCTGTAAGTGGGAAAGAGAAAGGAAAAATAATGCAGGGGTGCTGCTGCCTGAACTCGAACTCGAACTCGAAGAGCTCGCGGCTCGCGAGGGTTTCATCAAGCAGTGCACCACATTCTGTTACTTGGTTGTAGTGAGAATTGATTGAAATGAAACATTCGCACATTCTATTACTTGAACTGGCCGAATTATTTTTTCTATGTTCAAGAATTCCTTTCTTTACATTCTGCTATCTGACAAGTTTGAACTGCCTGAATAGGTAAACCGGGGTAAAAACCGGGCCGTCGAACGAGCCATACGTGCGTTAATAAATTGTAATAACAATCAGTCTGCATGGATTTGGATTCGATCCTTGGTTGTTGCAGTAATCGCCTTTAGGTTTGGCCCAACCATCACACCCAAGATACCTTATTATTGTCTAAAAAAAACTATTTTAAGAAACTATTGTCTAAAAACAATAATTATAGAAACTGATGGTATTTGATCACTTTATATTTAGTGCCTAAAAACAAGTTGATTAACCAGTAGACCGGTGGTCTGACCGGTAAAGATCTAAACCAAAAGGCTAGCCGGCTCGGTTTTCAAAATTATGGGAGAAAGAACGAACAGTTTTGAAATGATATAGAAAGCATTCTATGTCAAGGTAATCTTTTGATGGGCTATGTCAAGGTAATCAACAAGTAGAAGTTGGTACACTGGCTAAGCGCTTTTGCTGGAGAACGTGAGATCTCATTTTTGACTCACGTCAGCTGCAGTTGCTGTGCAGTTTTTCTATTTATTCTTCTTTCACCACTTACAGGTGAGACCCACAAAAAAGAGAGTGTGGGGCTGGCCTCGTTGGCATGCTATGTAGTCCAAGTTAACAGAGAGTTAACAGCCACCGACGAAAATGCATGTAAATGTACCTCAGACACAAGTTGTAGGGCGGGCTAATTTGTGTCATTTTTCAATTTTATGTATGAATTTGTACGTGTCGTACAAGTTTATGTACTAATCGTGTAATTAACTCTAAACAAAAATAAGACTTTAGTTCTCCCTTCTTTTCACAGTGCTCCAAGGTGTACTGGTGGTAAGGATGCCACATGGGCAAAAAATTTGATGTGGTAGAGAAATTTAAGAGAAGACAGAGCATTATGGTGACCCCAGGAAAAAACAATGCGAAGCGCGTGAACCTATGCAAAATGGCTACCAACCAATGCATAATAAAGGAGTTTAAGTGTTAAACAATTAAATGAGGGGTTAATTTGATAAATGTCACTCGAATTCTGGCGATTCTGAGTGGCATTTTCCAAAATGTCAGCAGTGGTGTTTTTCAAAGTTTGCAGTGGTGTTTTTTCAAAATTTGGAAATTGCAATGACATTTCTCGAAATCGCCATAATTCAAGTGGCATTTATCCAGTTAACCCTTAAATGAGAGAGCCTTAACTACAAAAGCTAAGCATTTATGTATTGGGGAAATTAGTTGCTAAGGTTTTTAATGCACTTAGCATCTCACCTAAGCACCGATGCATTGGAAGATGCCTGGATGTACGATGGTGCACGTTATAATAATTAAAGTAATATTGAAATGGTTTTTACGCATGTACTAGTATAATTGCATGTGTGTTTCATAAGATACATAGCTAAATTATATGCCACCTACTTGTGTTGCCAATTATCTTTCTTCCCATCCTTGTCAGACTGTGATCGCAGTGTCCACTTGACCACAACTCGTCCAAACGCATCTGCCTCGACTATGACAAGGCCTCACTCCTGACCAACCTACAGAAGCTGGTATTAATCAATACACGAAAAGCTCAATGGAGCAAACATCTGTCGTCATGATACGGCCAAGGAAACCAACCAAGTTCCCTGAATGTTCCAATTGGCATGAAACAACTAATTCGATAACCGATGTCACGTTACAAGCTGTACCCTGAATTCTAATACTGGATGAAAGTAAACCTCCAATGCAGTGGCGGAGCTTCAAAGAAAATGTTGGGCGGGCTAGACAAAGAGAGAGCACCGATTTTTTTTTTTAAATTATAAGTCATCGGCGTTAGTCTGTCATACAGGATTACACATGGAGTGAGAATATATGTATATATCAATTGAATTTTGAAATGATCTTTTCTTCTTTTGAAAACCAAATCAATTCTTCTCTAGGTGTGACCGTGTAACATCCCAAATTTTCAATTTGGAATGTTATACATTAGATCATCGGAGAGAGTTGGGGATTTTTCGCGGTTTTCATATTTGATTTTTATCAAAAAATGAAACGAGGATTTTTTGGTTTTTAATTTATTTTTCTCTTCGAAAAATATTTCATATTAAAATATACGAGAGGAGAAAATATGACTTCTCCAAAATAATTGAAATATTGGAGGAAAAATATTAAAATCAGATATTTGATTTTATTCGGATTTTATTTGCAATTTTACTTGCATTAGAAAATTGCATGTTTTCAAAACTGCATTTTTGGGCCAAGAAAATGTTCATCTCGTTTTAATTATTTTAATTAGACGGTGAAAATTTGTTTTGGCAATTTTGAATTTTTATTTATTTTTCTACGATTTTTTTTAGGTTCGGCGAAATTATTTTTTAAAAAAATCCCGCGAGCGCCGACTGGGCCGAAGCCCAGCCGAGCGGCCCAGCTTACCCCGCCGCCGTCTCCCTCCTGGAGACTGCGCCGCCGCCTGAGTCCGGCTCGAGGCCGACTCCCGCCGCCTTGCCCCCTCCCCCACGGCAGCGCCCCCACCTATAAGTACCCCGCCCCGCCGCCACCTCCCCCAGACCCGAAGCTGCCGGAGCCGAGCCGCCCGACCCCGCCGCCGAGAGGAGCCGCCGCCCGCCGCCCCTCGACGTCGCCCGTCCCCTCCCCGAGCCCCGCCGCCCCTCGCCGCACCCCTACGACCCCGCCGGAGCCCGTCCCGAGCCTCGCCGGAGGTTAGCCGCCGCCGCCGTCCGGTTTATTGTTTATTTTTTTTCAAAACCCTAGATTTATTTTTTTATAGATCATTTTTTTCGGTTTAGTTAGTTAGTGAACGTTCGCCGGTTCGTTCGTTTCAACGAACGTGTTCGCCGGTTAGTCGCAGTTAACGAACGTCCGTTCGTTTAACTGTTCGTCAGTTTTCTTTTTCGTCGGTTTTTCCGCGATTATTCCAGATCGCGATTTCTGATTTGATTTTCGTTCTGGTATATCTTTTAGCTCGTTTAACGGAATCAGGCGATTCAAGCGCCTAGAGTTTCGTCTCAAAATTCTCTTTCCGTCTAACCAACTCAAACAAGTTTTTGCTACTGTAAAATTTGACTTAGATCCAGATTAGTAAACGAAGCTTGTTTCTTTCGCCGTTTGACTTTCGTTGCTTCGTTTGATTTGATTCTTTTTGCAAACCGGAGTTCTTCAGTTGAACTTTCTGGTTAGATCTTTATTTGAGTTTTACCTGTGCATTAGATGAGTGCTTATTGTTTGCTTGTTTGTTTGCGATAGAGTACCCGGAGTGCGCCGCTTGCTATTTCGAATCTCTAGGTTTCACGGATCATCAGCAAGGCAAGTAACACTTTGATCATACCTCTTTTACTACCCAGTTTTATTGCATTAGATCAATCCTGAGACATTGCATGATTAGGATCTAATTAAATTGTGGGTATTGGGAAGTAGTTGAGGTAGTACCTATCACCTGTTTATTATCAAACCCTTGGGAGTTACTTCTACGTTCGCTCATATTGCTATGCTATGCTAGTAGACGTGGATTGGGTTTGAGTGTTACCATGACAGATGTGAGATTGTTAATTAATGGTTAACCTTAAGGTGGCAACTAAAACTCACATCTAGGTGGATTGAGGTACCTGAGTATTCCAGGATTGCCTATTTTTCTTTTGGACCGCCACCCAGGTTCAAAGGGATCATGAGATTATTCATGCTAGAAACTTCCGTGTGCAGCCACAAGCTATTATGGGCTCTAGCATAGTTGATTAAGTTGTGTGAGCTCTTGAAGAGGTAGACTAGCAGATGTAGGGGTTGTAGGTGGTACTGTCTACCCGGAGTAGAGAGTTAACACTTCTGAAAGACTCTGTCTCGGTCATCCGTTTCTCAAACACCCTGAAGTGCGAGAATCCCAACGGAGGAGATCGAGTCTTGTGGGGAAAAGTGCACAAACCTCTGCAGAGTGTATAAACTAATCATGGTTAGCCGTGTCCCCGGTTATGGACAACTTGAGTATCTAGTATCTAGATTTTCATATGAATCTCATCATGTTACTTTAATTAATTTTGTTGGGTTAATGATGATACTTAATTGGGATTGAGAATGCTGTCAACCATTCTCAATGTTTAACAACCACCATGATAGTTAAATAAAATTTATTCCTTTGCAGTAGGGAAAATTAGCTTTTCGCAAAACTGTAACCATAGAGCCTTCTACCAGCCATATATGTAACGCCCACGATGCGGCTATATCTCCCACGTGTCGAGGCACGACTTAGAGGCATAACCGCATTGTGGTTTTGTCGCAAGAAGGGTCATCTTCACACAATCCCATGTAATGAACAAGAATGGGATAACGAGAGTTGGCTTACAATCGCCACTTCACACAATACAATACATATAATTCATACATCATCCAAAATCCACACATAGGCCGACTACGGTCAAGATCCAAATGAAAATAAGATAACCCCAAATGCTAGATCCCCGATCGTCCCAACTGGGCTCCACTACTGATCATCAGGAAAAGAAACATAGTAACGACCACGTTCCTCGTCGAACTCCCACTTGAGCTCGGTTGCGTCATCTGCACTGGCATTGTCGGCACCTGCAACTGTTTTGGTAGAATCTGTGAGTCACGAGGACTCAGCAATCTCACACCCGCGAGATCAAGACTATATAAGCTTATAGGAAAGGATGGTGTAATGAGGTGGAGCTGCAGCAGGCACTAAGCATATATGGTGGCTAACATACGCAAGTGAGAGCGAGAAGAGAAGCAACGCAACGGTCGCGAAGCTAGAAATGATCAAGAAGTGATCCTGAAACTACTTACGTTCATGCATAAGACAAACCGTGTTCACTTCCCGGACTCCGCCGAGGAGAGACCATCACGGCTACACACACGGTTGATGTATTTTACTTGGGTCAAGTGACAAGTTCTCTACAACCGGACATTAACAAATTCCCATCTGCCTCATAACCGCGGGCACGACTTCCGAAAGATAATACCCTGCAGGGGTGTCCCAACTTAGCCCATCATAAGCTCTCACGGTCAACGAAGGATAAACCTTCTCCCGGAAAGACGCGATCAGTCTCGGAATTCCGGTTTACAAGACATTTCGACAATGGTAAAACAAGACCAGCAAAGCCACCCGAATGTGTCGACAAATCCCGATAGGAGCTGCACATATCTCGTTCTCAGGGCACACCGGATTGTCCAAGCTTCCGATAGGCGAGCCCAGAGTTGCCCCTGGTGGCCACCGGCGACTGACAGGTTGGGCCAATACTCAGAGGAGCACTAGCCCGGGGGTTTAAATAAAGATGACCCTCGGGCTTGCGAAAACCCAAGGGAAAAGGCTTAGGTGGCAAATGGTAAAACCAAAGTTGGGCCTTGCTGGAGGAGTTTTATTCAAGGCGAACTGTCAAGAGGGTCCCATAAATCACCCAACCGCGTAAGGAACGCAAACTCAAGGAACATAATACCGGTATGACGGAAACTAGGGCGGTGTAACGCCCCGAGACCGACGCTTCAGAAGACTTCCATATTCTCGTGATCACCGTGTGTTTCTTTTGTGCTTGCTCTTTTAATTTTTGCATTGCATCATGTCATCATGCCATCATGTCGTTAATCTTTGCATAAAAACTCAACTAAAATAAACTGCATGGATCTTCGATCCATTTAAATCGAGGGAATTCACATGGTGATTTCTCTTTATAACATATCCTCCTAATACTTATGGAGCTATTATAAATATTCCATTAGTTTGGTATTAACCGGAACACACTTGCAAAATAATTCCCATGCCTTTTCCTTCTCAATTCCCGGCCTCCATCCTTGCTGTAAATTCTTTTGTCACCTTCCCAAGCTCCTCCATTAATGTTCATCTTCTACCTATAAATCTTGCTACATGTCCCGAACCTCTCTGCCTAATTTCACCTCTATTGAAGTTCTTTTGGTCAGGTTCAAAAATGACCCAAGCTTGAATTATATTCAAACTTGTTTTATTTTTGTACCTCTAAAATTTCCCAACTCAATTTTATCAAATGGTGGGTAATTCCAGGAGCTCGAGGATATTTTTATATCTGCAAAACTCCTCTCCTAGCCCCCTGGCCTTTTTATTTTTCCTTGCAGCTGCTTTTTAGTTCCAGCAAATAAAGGGAAGGGAAAAGGCCTTGCCTAGCCACCGCAGCCAGGCGCAGCCCAGGCAGGCCCATCCTTCTTCCCCGCAGTCCACTTGGCCCAAGGCCCAGCTGCGCCATAACCCTAGCCCTGAACCCCCTCCTCTCGATCTCTCCCTCCTCTCGCTCGCTCCCTCTCCCTCTCGTTCCTCTGCCCGCCGACACACATGCACGCATCGAGCCAGGGACTCCCTGCGCCCGATCCCCTCGCCTCCCTCCTCCTCGATCCGGCCCGAAACCGCCGTCGTCGCGCCTCTCCGCCTCCGCGCCATCTGGAGCCCCCGCTACCACCTCGCCAACCCACGCCGCTCCTGCCCCGGCCTCCTTCTGCCTCAACGGAGCAGGTCCCCGCGCCCCCACGACTTCGTCTGCGCCGTCTCCTGCTCCTCGCCTCGAGCACCGACGCTCCAAGGCCGGCCTCCTGCAGCTCGTTGTTGCCGGAGCTCCCCACCACCACCACCATGCGTTGCGCGCCAGCACCCTCTCGCTGACGCCGCGCTCGGACCCCATCGCGCCTCGCCTTCGACCTCGGCTTCCGCGTCCCATGGCCACGAGCGCCACCAGCAGCAGTTTCAGGGCGTCCCCGTCGCCGAGTCCCTCGCCGCCCTTCTGCACCTCGTCTCCGACCCTGCCCGTCGGAGCCACGCCTCTCGGTGCCCGCAGCTGCGTCGCCGGTCTTCCTCCTTGATGCCGCCACCTCAAGCCTCCCCATGCCTCGCGAGACCGCCGTGCAAAGTTTCCGCCACTGCCGCTGCAGGTCCCGCTCGGGACCAGCCTCCTGCATCGCGCCCCTGTTGTTGTTGACGCCAAGTCCAACAGTCACCGCGCTTCGCCAAGTACCACTACCAATACATCTGGTTTCGCCAAGTACACCACCGGCCAAGACCACACGGATGCTCGGACGAGTACTGACCGAAACGCCAAGTACCACGACGACCTTCGACATGTACCTCTACACCGCACCGAAACGCCGAGTTCCTCGCCATGACCCCGAACTTCTACGGAAACTTGTGCGACTATGAACGTGAACGACTACCGTCGACCCCAAGTTACTCGGATTCGTCAAGTACCTCTCCGGAAACGAACGTGTGCCACTACTTCCACTACCGTCGCCGAAGACCCGTGTAACGGAACCGTCAAGTTCGACTACCTCCGCGTGTACCGCTACTTCCACTACCGTCGCGAGAACGACTACTTCCACTACGGCTCGTGAACCACTACTTCCCTCGACGATTTTGAACCACTCCGAATATGCACGCTTCGAAGGTATAACCCCGAGACGATGACCCGTGGACGAGCGCTTGTGATGTGTTGTATGAGATGCCCGTGTTTGCACCATGTCCGAATTGGTCCTTGCACGTTCCTCGTTTCCTTGCCACCGTCATGTGGGAACCCGGTAACCGGGATCACCCCACCATCGTTTGCATGTTCCGTTCATCCACAGTTTCTTTTGCACCGACATCTCGACGAGTTGTCGGATCACTGTTATGTTGCCGTGGCATCATTTTCGGATTCGTTGCCGTGGCACCCCTTTCTTCCACCACGGTAACAAATGCCTCGTATCATGTTATACCAACACTTTCATAAAATTGCATATACCTTGCATATGTCATCCGCATCATGATAACAACATTTAAAATGTCTAAAATTGATGTTTGCATTAAAATTGTTAAATGACATGAGGATTTATCGGAATTGTCGTTTGTTATTTCCGGCCACTTTTAAACTTGCCTAGATAGGTTGTTTAATTATGCTTCACCTCTTGCCATGGTTAATAACATTTAATATTATTGGGTCCATAAACGAGAGGGAACTAAATAATTAAATGTGGTGTTTCGTCAATATGCAACTCGTTGCATATTGAGCTCCACTTAATTTGTAGTGTTGTTTGTTGCACTTTGCCATGCCATGCCTCATTAAACCGGACATGCATCATACTTGATTGTGCATCATGCCATGTTTATGATTGTGTGTTTACTATGTTGTTTGTTTCTTTCCGGGTTGCTTCTCTCGTTAGCTTCGGTTTCGTTCCGGAGTTGTGAGGATTCGTTCGACTACGTCCGCTTGTCTACTTCGTGGACTCGTTCTTCTTCTTTGCGGGATCTCAGGCAAGATGACCACCCCTCGAAATCACTTCTATCTTTGCTTTGCTAGTTGCTCGTTCTATTGCCATGCCGCGCTACCTACCACTTGCTATATCATGCCTCCCATACTGCCATGTCAGCCCCTAACCTTTTCACCCTTCCTAGCAAACCGTTGTGTGGCTATGTTACCGCTTTGCTCAGCCCCTTCTTATAGCGTTGCTAGTTGCAGGTGAAGATGAAGATTCCTCCATGTTGGATTATGTTTATGTTGGGATATAATAATATCTCTTATTTATTTAATGCATCTATATACTTGGTAAAGGGTGGAAGGCTCGGCCTTATGCCTGGTGTTTTGTTCCACTCTAGCCGCCCTAGTTTCCGTCATACCGGTGTTATGTTCCTTGATTTTGCGTTCCTTACGCGGTTGGGTGATTTATGGGACCCCCTTGACAGTTCGCTTTGAATAAAACTCCTCCAGCAAGGTCCAACCTTGGTTTTACCATTTGCCTACCTAAGCCTTTTTCCCTTGGGTTCTGCAGACTCAAGGGTCATCTTTATTTTAAACCCCGGGCCAGTGCTCCTCTGAGTGTTGGTCCAATCTGTCAGTCGCCGGTGGCCACCAGGGGCCACTCTGGGCTGGCCTACCGGAAGCTTGGACAATCCGGTGTGCCCTGAGAACGAGATATGTGCAGCTCCTATCGGGATTTGTCGGCACATTCGGGTGGCTTTGCTGGTCTTGTTTTACCATTGTCGAAATGTCTTGTAAACCGGGATTCCGAGACTGATCGGGATTTTTCCGGGAGAAGGTTTATCCTTCGTTGACCGTGAGAGCTTATAATGGGCTAAGTTGGGACACCCCTGCAGGGTAATATCTTTCGAAAGTCGTGCCCGCGGTTATGTGGCAGATGGGAATTTGTTAATATCCGGTTGTAGAGAACTTGACACTTGACCTTAATTAAAACGCATCAACCGCGTGTGTAGCCGTGATGGTCTCTTCTCGGCGGAGTCCGGGAAGTGAACACGGTTTCTGGGTTATGTTTGACGTAAGTAGGAGTTCAGGATCACTTCTTGATCAGTGCTAGTTCACGACCGTTCCGTTGCTTCTCTTCTCGCTCTCATTTGCGTATGTTAGCCACCATATATGCTAGTGCTTGCTGCAGCTCCACCTCACTACCCTTTCCTTCCTATAAGCTTAAATAGTCTTGATCTCGCGGGTGTGAGATTGCTGAGTCCTCGTGACTCACAAATTCTACCAAAACAGTTGCAGGTGCCAGGGATACCAGTGCAGGTGACGCAACCGAGCTCAAGTGGGAGCTCGATGAAGATCTTGTTCGTTGTGTTGTTTCTTTTCATATTGATCAGTAGTGGTGCCCAGTTGGGTTGTCTTCTTTTATTTTGGTTCCGTAGTCGGACCTATGTGTGTATCTTGAGTGATGTATGAATTCATTTATGTATTGTGTGAAGTGGCGATTGTAAGCCAACTCTTTATCCCATTCTTGTTCATTACATGGGATTGTGTGAAGATGACCCTTCTTGCGACAAAACCACAATGCGGTTATGCCTCTAAGTCGTGCCTCGACACGTGGGAGATATAGCCGCATCGTGGGCGTTACAGGCGGCAAGAGTGGAACAAAACACCAGGCATAAGGACGAGCCTTCCACTCTTTACCAAATATATAGATGCATTAATTAAATAAGAGATATTGTGATATTCTAAAATATCCATGTTCCAACATGGAACCAACTTCAACTTCACCTGCAACTAGCAACGCTATAAGAAGGGCTGAGCAAAAGCAGTAACTTAGCCAAACAACGGTTTGCTAGGAAAGGATGGTTAGAGGCTTGACATGGCAATATGGGAGGCATGATATAGCAAGTGGTAGCGCAGCATGGCAATAGAACGAACAACTAGCAAAGCAAAGATAGAAGTGATTTCGAGGGTATGGTCATCTTGCCTGCAAGGTTCTCAGAGTTGTCGAAAGCTTGATCTTCGTAAGCGTACTCAACAGGTTCCTCGTTCACGAACTCGTCTCCCGGCTCTACCCAAAACAAGAACACAAGCAACGGAACCACAATCAATCACGGGAAATGCACAAGCAACATGATGCAAAACACGAATGATATGCAAGATATGATATGCGATGCATATGCGTGCTCCGGAGGAAAAATGATGAACAAGGTAGTAACCTGGCAAACCAAGTATGCCACTGGAAATATGAGATGATTTCGGTCGGATTCGATATAAAGATCACCGGAAACGGATGCACGGTTCGCAAATGGCAAGCAAAACAAGAATGACACGAATCAGTGATTAACAGCATGATAGCACTTAGAATACATCAAGTAACTATGCTACAGCACTCCAACATAGCAAAAAATCATATGGCAGTAATCTACAGGAGATGCTTGACAAAATAGGAACACTGAGCTATGGCTAGATCACAACATAACAGGTTCAAACAAGCATGGCAAAAGTGCAAAAGATATCAGGTTCACAGACTTAGTGAAATTACTGGACATGGCATAAACAGCATCAGGTAGCAATGTTCAGAGCACGAAATCAACATGCTACAGGAACTTAACATAGAAAAAAGGCATTGAATGAATCTACTAAATGCATAGAACAAAAGTCCCTTACTGACCATAAGCCAAAAAGGGCCAGAAGATATGATGGCAACCATGTAAACATAGCAAGTTTCGTTAACAGGTTTCAGACTTAGCAGAAAACAGAGTATGGCAGAAACAGTATTATGAGGGCATCTTGGTGAGCTTGATTCACTCACCACAAAGTAATGCATGACAAAACAATCATACCTACAGCAATATGGCATGTTTATGAAGCTATCCATGGCAAGAAAAAATACATAGCATGAAAGGATTAACTACAACAAGCTTGGCAAAATTGAATAACACGTAAACAATCTGCCAGAAATATTTTATAGCAAAAGTAGAGCAAGATTGAGTCATACTATGTCACTCCATAATTTCAAACAGGGGCATGGATAGATAGAACACAACTATATCTACAAAACATCCTTACTGAACATCACCAAAATAAGTATGTATCTCTCTGTAGACACAAGGATACATGGCAACAAAATAACAGCAGTCATAGACTTAGTAAAATTACTAAGTCCCTGAAATCAGAAAGATCACGAAGCCTAGTTTGCATGCTTGTGCTAGTCACCACAGAGATCACAAAAATACATGGCATACACCTATGTAAAGATAACATGGCATACATCAAAACACATGTACAGCTCATGCCCATAAGATGCACACATCAATAGCGACAAAAATAACAAATCCTCAAGTTCTGATAAGTAACAGCAGTTAACAGCATATAACACTCTTGCACCAGAGATTTGGGCATCAAGATTGACTCAAATGAGCATGGCATAATGTAACAAAATGAAGAGCATCTCGAAATGAACATTTCGATATATTACACGCACAAAACAGAGCTATATGCGGAGAGTTATGATGCGATGAACAGAGCAAGAATATGCAAATATTTCGAGACTTGGAATATTTTCGGGGAAGGGGGGGGGGGGGAGGAGAAGTCAACCTCCAGAGATCTGGATCGGGCCGAGCTCGAGCTCGCCAGGGCCGCTCGCCGGAGCAGAGGCTGTGGCCGGCGTTCGGGCGGAGAGGAGGGAGAGGGCGAGGAGGAGCGGCCGGAGGGAGGCGCGGTCGGGGAGGCGGCGACGGGCGCTGCGCCGGCGGGCGGCGCGCGGGCTCCGGGCGGCGGCTGGCGACGACGGCGGCGCCGGCGCGCGGGCCGGGCGCGCGGGCGCGGGCGCGGAGGAGACGGGCCGGCGGGGGCCGAACGCGGGCTCGCGGGCTTCGACGGTGGCGCGGCGTACGGCCGCCATGTGTCGGGCGGTGGTTGGCTGCGGGCGGCGGTGGCTCCGTCCGGCGCGGGACGGACAAGTCCGGCGCGCGGAGGCGATTTGCTAGGGTTTGGACTCGGATTTCGGAGGGGGAGGTGTTTTTATAGGTAGAGGGAGCTAGGAGGCTCCAAATGGAGTGCGGTTTTCGCCCACACGATCGTGATCGAACGACCGAGAGCATGGAGGTGAGTTTGCTGGGTTAGTGGGCTGTTTGGAGGGGGGTTTTGCTGCAACACACAAAAGGACTTTGCGGTTACCCGGTTAACCGTTGGAGCATCAAACGACCTCCAAATGGAACGAAACTTGACGGGTGGTCTACCGGTGGTATACCAAGGCCACTTGGCAAACCTCGGTCCATTCCGAGAACGTTAAAACCCGCACACGAAAAGAAACAAGAGGGGTGCGCCGGTGCACGTGGGAGTGTCGGATTGCAAAACCGACAACGGGGAAAATGCTCGGATGCATGAGACGAACACGTATGCAAATGAGATGCACATGATGACATGATATGAAATGTATGACATGAACAAAATGCAAAACGAGAGACAAAACCCAACCACGGAAGGAATATCATAGCACATAGCCGAAAATGGCAAGAGCTGGAGTTACAAATATGGAAAGTTACATCTGGGGTGTTACAATATATGCATGTAGTATAGCATTATTTTTGTTCATTACTCTCTATGTGTTACATTGCCAGCATATTCCATGTGCTGACCCGTTTTCGGGCTGCAATGTTTCATGTTGCAGACTTTTCAGACGACGAGTAAGGTGCCTTAGGTCGTGGTCTTATACTCAGTGATGCCGTTGGAGTTGATGGACTCACTTATCTTCCAAGTCTTCCGCTGTTATCGTTTTAGATGGCCTTAAGCCATATTTGTCATACTTATTTCTCTCTTGAGATACTCGATGTAATAAGTGTGTGATTGCTATTCTGTTATAAATCCTCCAAGTACTGTGCGTGTCAGCATTACTGATCCAGGGATGACACTGGTGCACGGTAGATCAGACTATTTGAGGTCTGGTCGCTACAAAGGTGGTATCAGAGCACACGTTGACTGTAGGACACGACCACTAAGCTTAAACCCTAGAACACTACTCTCTTCTCATTTCTGACTCCTCTCCATTTTGTACTCTTTTAGGAATGGCGGATGTAAGGAACAAGTTCATGCAACCGGATGAGGATACACCTTTTGGACGACACTTGAAGGAAGTCACTAAGTACCTGAACATCGGAATACCATTCTTCACCGGGACTTACAAAGCCACACTACCAGAAGAGGAGCGCTGGAAGTTTCAAGTTCAAGTTCCAGGAAGGACGTTTACGCCAGTCACTGAGCCTATAGAATTTTCCTTTGATGCACCAACCTGGAGTTTAGGGAAGAGCATGGCAGCCCACATCTCTATGGGACGCATTGGAGAAGTCTACCACATGGAGCTTAAGGATACTATTTATCAGATTTGTGGACGCCGAGATGAGCAATGGGAGATGATCAGCACCAAGAAGGATGGATCAATTGCAGCTTTCATCCAGGAGCAAAACCAACACATTCGTCGCCAGGAGAACCAAATGTGCGCAGACATGATAGATCTGAAGAAGGCATTGACCAAGATCACGGAGCTGGAGGAAGAACTCAAGGCTACACACGAGGATTATATGGAGGAAATCGTCGCACTGGTGGAGAAGAATGACGACCTGGAAAAGAAGATCGGAGTATTCATGGGAGACCCAGCACCGGGAGGAGAAGACGATTCTACTTGCTCGGATAACTACATCATCATCGACGACACCGACTCGGACCCCAGTGAAGATGATTTTGTTGATGAAGCTGGAGCAGATATCATGGAGTCTTCGACCGATCAAAATTTCTAGTAGACCCCCATAATCAGTAGTAGTATTCCCCCATGTATATAGTATAGCCCGAGCACTTTGTAACGATAGTTAGATCGATTGTGCCTTGATTGAATTGATTGAGTGATATTGATTGTGTTTGTCTCATGAGCATATGGGTAGTTTTTTCCCTCTAGACCTCATTCTATTCTAAATTCTCATCTTTTCTAAACCTATCAGATGCCTCCGAGACGCGACACCGGATTTGTTTTCCCACCGGAGATCACTCAGTTGATTCAGCAGCAGAATGCCCTGATGCAAGTGTTAGTACAGAACCAAGGCAACAACAACAACAACCCACCACCACCCCCTGTTGATCACTTAACCCGTTTCTTGAGACTAAATCCGCCGGTGTTTTCCAGCAGCACCGAGCCGATTGTTGTAGATGATTGGCTCCGCAAAGTTGGAAGGGAGTTGACCACTGCAGGATGCACAGATGCGGAGAGAGTGCGTTTTGCCGCACATCAGCTTGATGGACCTGCAGCATCATGGTGGGAGAATTACACAGCCACACACCCTATTGACACTGTCACATGGGACCGGTTTCAGCAAGCTTTCCGTACCGCCCATGTTTCAGCAGGAGCTATGGCCATGAAGAAGCGTGAGTTTCGCAACCTACGCCAAGGAGGACGCACCGTAGGCCAGTATGTGGAGGACTTTAGTAAGTTAGCACGTTATGCTCCAGATGACGTTGCTACAGATGCAGCCAAGCAGGAGAAGTTTCTGGAAGGACTGAATGATGAGCTGAGCATGTAGTTGATGGTAGCAACCTTCAACAACTACCAGGAGTTGGTAGATAGAGCTCTCATGATTGAAGGGAAGCAGCAGCAGATTGAAAACCGTAAGAGGAAGTATGGACAAGGGAAGTACAATTCTGGAGCTCAGCAGAAGCCACGTTTTACCCCAAAATCGGGAGGACAGTTTCAGCATACCCATGGAGGAGGTAGTTCGTACAACCATAATGGCCCCAAGAATGGCAATGGAAGCTCTGGGAAGAAGCCGAACCCTTTCAACAAAGGACATGTGAACCACGTTAGCGTGGAGGAGGTTGAAGCTCAGCCAGATGCAGTAATAGGTAAGTTTTTGGTTAAGTCATTTACTGCACTCGTTCTTTTTGATACTGGAGCATCGCATTCATACATATCAAGGGGATTTGTGGATACGTATAAACTGCCAACCCAAGCCCTTAGGTCGCCCATGTTAGTAACCTCGCCAGGAGCAGAGTATATGGCTAGTTTATGGTGTGATTGGTTACCATTAAGGATTGGTAACTACGTGTTTCCCTCGGACCTAATAGTATTGGAATCGCAAGGATTGGATGTGATATTAGGCATGGATTGGTTATCGAAGTATGGAGGGAACATTGATTGCGCCAGTAAGTCGATTTTGCTTATCACCCCAGAAGGAAGAAGGATTAAGTATGTATCCCGGCATATGCCGAAGAGGACTCAGGTGAATTCCTTATCAGGAGTTGTACAGGAGGAAGTACCAGTGGTGAAGGATTACCCGGATGTATTTCCAGAAGAGTTGCCAGGCATGCCACCAGATAGAGACATAGAGTTTTTGATTGAACTTTTGCCAGGCACAGGGCCGATATCTAAGAGACCGTACAGGATGCCCGCTAAGGATTTGGAAGAAATTAAGAAGTAGATTAAGGAGTTACTGGATAAAGGCTATATTCGCCCAAGTTCTTCACCTTGGGGATCACCCGTACTTCTAGTGGAGAAGAAAGATGGATCGTTGAGGATAGTTGTTGATTACCGTGGATTGAATGAAGTGACCATCAAAAAATAAGTACCCACTGCCGATGATCAATGATTTGTTTGACCGATTACAAGGAGCTAAGGTATTTTCCAAGATCGATCTACGATCAGGATACCATCAGTTGAAGATTCGTGAGCAGGATATACCTAAGACGGCTTTTACCACCAGGTATGGGCTGTACGAGTATACCGTTATGTCATTTGGTCTGACTAACGCACCTGCCTATTTCATGAACCTGATGAACAAAGTGTTTATGGAGTTTTTGGATAAGTTCGTCGTAGTGTTCATTGATGACATTTTGGTCTACTCAAAGAACGAAGAGGAGCATAAGGAGCATTTGCATTTGGTACTTGAGAAGCTCAGAGAACATCAGCTATACGCCAAGTTCAGCAAATGTGAGTTTTGGCTGAAGGAAGTTGGATTCCTCGGACATGTTATATCCGGAGAAGGAATAGCAGTAGACCCCACCAAAGTTGACATAGTAACAAGCTGGGAATCACCCACGTCAGTTGGAGAAATCCGGAGTTTTCTTGGACTTGCAGGATACTACCGGGGGTTCATTGAGAATTTCTCGAGGATTGCTAAGCCCATGACAGAGCTGTTAAAGAAGACACCAAATTCAATTGGACTTAGGAATGTGAAGCTAGTTTCCAAGAGTTGAAGAAACGTTTGGTTACATCACCAGTGCTGATTCTGCCAGATCAACGCAAGGATTATGAAGTATATTGTGACGCTTCACGTCGAGGACTTGGAGCAGTGCTAATGCAGGAGGGAAGAGTTGTTTCATATGCTTCACGACAACTTAAACCCCATGAGAAGAATTATGCCACCCATGATTTGGAGTTAGCAGCCGTAGTACATGCGTTGAAGACATGGAGACATTTTCTCATCGGAAATCACTGTGAGGTGTACACGGATCACAAGATTTTGAAGTACATTTTCACGCAAAAGGAGTTGAATCTCTGGCAAAGGAGATGGTTGGAACTCATAAAGGATTATGATATGAGATTGCATTATCACCCCGGAAAGGCTAACGTAGTAGCAGATGCGTTGAGCCGCAAGAGCCATGTCAACACACTCATGACCGGAGAGTTACCGAAATTATTAGCCGAGGATCTTCGCGAGCTATGTTTGGAGATAGTTCCAAGAGGCTATTTAGCAACGTTGGAGATTCAGTCTACCTTGATGGAAAAGATCAGGGAAGCTCAGAAGACAGACAAGGAAATTGATGAGATAAAGAAAAGGATGAGTAAAGGAAAAGCCAAGGGATTTCGTGAGGATGAGCACGATACCTTATGGTTTGAGGACCGCGTTTATGTGCCCAATGATCCGGAGATCAGGAAGTTGATCTTGCAAGAGGCCCATGATTCACCGTATTCGATTCACCCAGGAAATACCAAGATGTATTTGGATTTGAAGGATACTTTCTGGTGGACCGGAATGAAGAAGGATATGCGGAGTATGTAGCAGTTTGTGATGTATGTCAGAGAGTGAAGGCAGAGCATCAGAAGCCAGCAGGATTGCTACAGCCATTGCCGATACCCGAATGGAAATGGGATAAACTAGGCATGGTTTTTATCACGGGATTGCCCAGGACTCGTTCAGGCTATGACTCAATATGGGTTGTAGTCGATCGTTTGATGAAAGTAGCTCATTTTATCCCAGTGAAGACCACTTACACCAGTGCTAAGTTGGCAAAGATATACATGACCAGGATCGTATGTCTGCATGGAGTTCCGAGGACCATTGTATCAAATAGAGGAACCCAGTTTACTTCAAAGTTTTGGAATCAGTTACATGAAACTTTGGGTACCAGGGTAGAGTTCAGTACAGCCTTTCACCCACAGACAGACGGACAGACCGAGAGAGTCAATCAGATTTTGGAAGATATGCCGAGAGCTTGTGCGCTAGATTATGGATCTAGTTGGGACGACAATTTGCCGTATGCAGAGTTTTCTTACAACAACAGTTATCAAACCAGTTTGAAGATGGCCCCTTTCGAAGCTTTATACGGAAGGAGGTGTAGAACACCATTGTTATGGGACGAAGTTGGAGACCGCCAGTTGTTTGGACCAGATTTGATTAAAGAGTCTGAACGGAAAGTGAAGTTGATTCGCGATAGGCTCAAGGTAGCCCAATCCAGGCAGAAGAGTTATGCGGATTCTAAACGCAAGGAGACAGTTCACGAAGTCGGAGACAGAGTTTATCTTCGTGTATCACCACTTCGAGGAGTTAAGCGCTTTGGAGTTAAAGGAAAGTTAGCGCCACGTTTTGTAGGACCATACAAAGTTTTGGAACGTATGGGAGAAGTTGCTTACAAGCTGGAATTGCCTGAAGGATTGTCAGGAGTTCATGATGTATTTCACGTTTCCCAGTTGAAGAAGTGCCACGCAGAGATGGCCGAGATACCACTGAGAGATACAGTGCCACTGGAGGCGATTCAGTTGGATAGTGACTTACCTATGAGGAGAAACCAGTTAAGATTCTTGAGTATGCCAGCCGAGTCACCCGCAGCAAGGTTATCAAGTTTTGCAAAGTTCAGTGGAGTCACCATACCGAGGACGAAGCCACCTGGGAGCGAGAGGAAGATCTACGGAAGAACCACTCTCACCTATTTCCTAGCCAACCCGAATCTCGAGGGCGAGATTCATCTTAAGGGGGTAGGTTTGTAACATCCCAAATTTTCAATTTGGAATGTTATACATTAGATCATCATTGCATAGCATATTTTATTGCATTTTGGCAAATCCTCGAAAATCCTAAGCAACTCAAGGACCCTCGGAGAGAGTTGGGGATTTTTCGCGGTTTTCATATTTGATTTTTATCAAAAAATGAAATAAGGATTTTTTTGGTTTTAATTTATTTTTCTCTCCGAAAAATATTTCATATTAAAATATACGAGAGGAGAAAATATGACTTCTCCAAAATAATTGAAATATTGGAGGAAAAATATTAAAATCAAATATTTGATTTTATTCGGATTTTATTTGCAATTTTACTTGCATTAGAAAAATTGCACGTTTTCAAAACTGCATTTTTGGGCCAAAAAAATGTTCATCTCGTTCTAATTATTTTAATTAGACGGTGAAAATTTGTTTTGGCATTTTTGAATTTTTATTTATTTTTCTATGTTTTTTTAGGTTCGGCGAAATTATTTTAAAAAAAACCCGCGAGCGCCGACTGGGCCGAAGCCCAGCCGAGCGGCCCAGCCCACCCTGTCGCCGTCTCCCTCCTGGAGACTGCGCCGCCGCCCGAGTCCGGCTCGAGGCCGACTCCCGCCGCCTTGCCCCCTCCCCCACGGCAGCACCCCCCACCTATAAGTACCCCGCCCCGCCGCCACCTCCCCCAGACCCGAAGCCGCCGGAGCCGAGCCGCCCGACCCCGCCGCCAAGAGGAGCCGCCGCCCGGAGCCCCGAACGCCGCCGCCCACCGCCCCTCGACGTCGCCTGTCCCCTCCCCGAGCCCCGCCGCCCCTCGCCGCACTCCTACGACCCCGCCGGAGCCCGTCCCGAGCCTCGCCGGAGGTTAGCCGCCGCCGCCGTCCGGTTTTTTTCAAAAAAAAACCGTTTGGTTTATTGTTTTTTTATTTTTTTTGATACCCTAGGTTTTTTTATAGATCGGTTTTTTTTCGGTTTAGTTAGTTAGTGAATGTTCGCCGGTTCGTTCGTTCTAACGAACGCGTTGGCCGGTTAGTCGCAGTTAACGAACGTCCGTTCGTTTAACTGTTCGTCGGTTTTTCCGCGATTATTCCAGATCGCGATTTCTGATCTGATTTTCGTTCTGGTATATCTTTTAGCTCGTTTAACGGAATCAGGCGATTCAAGTGCCTAGAGTTTTGTCTCGAAATTCTCTTTCCGTCTAACCAACTCAAACAAGTTTTTGCTACTGTAAAATTTGACTTAGATCCAGATTAGTAAACGAAGCTTGTTTCTTTCGCCGTTTGACTTTCGTTGCTTCGTTTGATTTGATTCTTTTTGCAAACCGGAGTTTTTAAGTTGAACTTTCTGGTTAGATCTTTATTTGAGTTTTACCTGTGCATTAGATGAGTGCTTATTGTTTGCTTGTTTGTTTGCGATAGAGTACCCGGAGTGTGCCGCTTGCTACTTCGAATCTCTAGGTTTCACGGATCATCAGCAAGGCAAGTAACACTTTGATCATACCTCTTTTACTACCCAGTTTTATTGCATTAGATCAACCCTGATACATTGCATGATTAGGATCTAATTAAATTGTGGGTATTGGGAAGTAGTTGAGGTAGTACCTATCACCTGTTTATTATCAAACCCTTGGGAGTTACTTCTACGTTCGCTCATATTGCTATGCTATGCTAGTAGACGTGGATCGGGTTTGAGTGTTACCATGACAGATGTGAGATTGTTAATTAATGGTTAACCTTAAGGTGACAACTAAAACTCACATCTGGGTGGATTGAGGTACCTGGGTATTCCAGGATTGCCTATTTTTCTTTTGGACCGCCACCCAGGTTCAAAGGGATCATGAGATTATTCATGCTAGAAACTTCCGTGTGCAGCCACAAGCTATTATGGGCTCTAGCATAGTTGATTAAGTTGTGTGAGCTCTTGAAGAGATAGACTAGCAGATGTAGGGGTTGTAGGTGGTACTGTCTACCCGGAGTAGAGAGTTAACACTTCTGAAAGACTGTGTCTCGGTCATCCGTTTCTCAAACACCCTGAAGTGCGAGAATCCCAACGGAGGAGATCGAGTCTTGTGGGGAAAAGTGCACAAACCTCTGCAGAGTGTATAAACTAATCATGGTTAGCCGTGTCCCCGGTTATGGACAACTTGAGTATCTAGTATCTGGATTTTCATGTGAATCTCATCATGTTACTTTAATTAATTTTGTTGGGTTAATGATGATACTTAATTGGGATTGAGAATGCTGTCAACCATTCTCAATGTTTAACAACCACCATGATAGTTAAATAAAATTTATTCCTTTGCTGTAGGGAAAAATTGGCTTTTCGCAAAATTATAACCATAGAGCCTTCTACCAGCCATATATGCATGTAGTATAGCATTATTTTTGTTCATTACTCTCTATGTGTTACATTGCCAGCATATTCCATGTGCTGACCCGTTTTCGGGCTGCAACGTTTCATGTTGCAGACTTTTCAGACGACGAGTAAGGTGCCTTAGGTCGTGGTCTTATACTCAGTGATGCCGTTGGAGTTGATGGACTCACTTATCTTCCAAGTCTTCCGCTGTTATCGTTTTAGATGGCCTTAAGCCATATTTGTCATACTTATTTCTCTCTTGAGATACTCGATGTAATAAGTGTGTGATTGCTACTCTCTTATAAATTCTCCAAGTACTGTGCGTGTCAGCATTACTGATCCAGGGATGACACTGGTGTACGGTAGGTCAGACTATTTGAGGTCTGGTCGCTACAGACCGTGTGAGTGAGCTTGCTTACGATTGCTTATGGCTACCCACTATATGTTCTGATATGTAAAATGCATAGAACAATTGAGTGGAAAATCAGGATATCCAATGAAGCAATTGGAGGAAAATTAGATGTACAATGTAGTACTATTTGCATCTAATCCATGTCCCTCAATTGAGTGGAACAACCAAGCTATCTAACCAGGACTGTATGATGGACAAAATAAGCATATGGACAGTCTGTATCTAACTACATCGTTGAACTCAGAATTTGGGAAAACAAATTAGATTAGCTGTGATCTCTTCCTGAATGGTAATTGCAAGGAAATTAAGGGGTGTTTGGTTGCAAGGGACTAGTTTTTTTTTAGTCCCAGGGACTAACGAAAAAATACCCGTCAGTAGAATCTTTTCTAGTCTCTGTAGAATAAGTCCTTCCTATTTGGTTACATAGGGACTTAAAGGGACTTTTTTTAGTCTAATCCCTGTAACCAAACACCCTCTTAGATGAAGTGGTAGCTTGACTGGCCGATGTCTCTTCCTGCCTGATGCGGTCGTGAGAAACAGCAGGAGCGGCTGTGTGTGAGAGAGCTGGGACTTGTGCCGCCCCTGCTCCAATGTACTCCCTCCGCACAGAAATACTTGTCGGACAAATGGATGTATCTAGAACTAAAATAGATCTAGATACATCCATTTCTCCGACAAGTATTTCCGGAGGGAGGGAGTATATTTCATGGTGGGAAGCTCCAATGTTAAACAATCACACACGTGTTGAAATGATGGCGATTTTAACAATGAAAAGGAGGAGTTTCTGAATTACTAAGTGAAAGATTGCGTCATTCCTTCTTGAAAGATTTCAGACAAACTAACAGGCCACTGCTCTCCATTCGAAGACGATCCGGCCAGTAGGCGTTCGGGTGTGGGGTCGCTGGCCTGCACCAAGACCGGGCGCCCCTCGCGTATGCATGCGCATTATTATAGAGATTTTTTACGACTAGCGCACAACGCAGCGCACGCCATGCTGCTCGCGAGAGAAGCGACTCCCAGGCGCAGGTCTACGGGAAAAGAACAGTTTTCAAACAGGGAGAAGGCTTCGCCGTGCCCGTCTCTCCTCGCCTCGCCGGTTTGGCACGCTGCAGCTCGTCTGCTCGCAGGCCGTCCGGTCCGGTCCGGTCCAGTCCACCCCCGCCTGCATCGATCGCCTGCCGGTCGCCGGCCGGACAGATCAGCCTGTGCTCTGCTGCTCCTCTTTTCCAAAGAGGGAGAGGGACGACCTAGGTGCTGCTCCTAGCCTCTGCCGGGAATCTTCTTGCCCAACGACCGGTCCGTCGGACGACCATGATCATGATGCTGCTTCCTCTGAAATGGTTCGGCTACCGCTTTCGTCCGTCCCAAGCCGAAGAACGAGCCACGACTAGCACATAGCAGTACCACTGACAGAAGGAGGTGTTGACCATTTTTTGTTTCGGCACTGGTCTACTGGATACATTTTCTGAGGGGGAGCGGCATGTTATGTGGTACTACTAGAAATGTTTCAAGGAAGCTGTATATTCTAGAGAAAACTAGTTGAGCTACCAATCAATGGTTGCACTGCTTTCTTCGCCACAATACTGTTGTTAAATTCTCCTCTAGAACCACAGAGTTGTCTGATCAGTTGCACTTGCACAAGCAAATGAGAGCAGAGACTTTTACGGATGCAGTATCGGAGAAGCGAATGGGAGAGCACGTAAGCTGGTGCGTACGTACCTTGTCTCGTGGTCATTCATTACGACCCGCCAATGCAGGTATGACCCTTTGGTTATGATAAGTAAACCTAACCATCACCCAACCAAACCCATGTCTCCCTCCGGCACGCTTCTTATCTAACCCAGTCTGTGTCATGCTACTAACATGAAATCTGTGATGATGTAAACAGAAACATGAAAGCTGGCTGTGGTATTTTAATGTTAATATACTTTGCGAGGTATGCTTGACATGCACTATGTTGGTATAACATCTGAAGTTCGGTTAACACTAGTAGAAAAAGGCTTATTTGTCCCGGTTCATAAGGCCCATCTGTCCCGGTCGGGGAACCGGGACTAAAGGGTCGTTACTAATGCCCTAGGCCTTTAGTCCCGGTTCTTATACAAACCGGGACAGATGGGCCTCCACGTGGCCGCTCCGGCGAGCCCAGGCAGGAGGGCCTTTGGTCCCGGTTGGTGCTACCAACCGGGACCAATAAGCTTCCACGCGTCATCATTTCAGCGGCTGTTTTTTTTTTTGAAAGGAGGTGGTTTTGGGGGTTAATTTAGGTTGGTATAGGTAGCTAATAGAGAGATGTGTCCTCTCTTATCTCCGTGCTACTGCTACTGCTATGCCTAAACATGACTTAGATTGAAGTGAGGCAACATGTGGTGCATGTCGAAAGTAATACTAATCCTAACTTGATCAAATTTGGATTGTACTACTTTCGACATGCACCACATGCATGTTGCCTTCACTTCAATCCAATCCATGTTCATTTCATCCACAGATATATAATAACTCTTCATGCTCGCATCATGCATCATCATAATAACAAGTCCTACTAATCATCATCATACAACTTCTACTCGTTATTAATAACAAGTCATACGATCATCATCCTGATAGTCATCGAACCAACCTTACTTTGTTCTTAGCACATGATCACCAGTATTAGGTAGGACCTAAATACCCTCTTTAAGGTAAAATAGCATAAAACAATATAGACCCTGACTTTCATTATGGAGAATGGAGATCATCCTGTCTCCAATTCTTGCGCTTCGCTTCCTTTTGCTTCCAAGAACCTCCTTATGACTATCCATGCATTTTTTCCATTCTCTGATTATCATGTCTCCACTTCTTTTAGAAATCCGGTATGGACAGTTGAGATTCGTAGGATGACCTGGATATATGTTCAAAACACGAAGGCTGCCATTCTGATACATCAAATGAGGCACACAATCCTCTGGGATTCTCTGTTGAAAAACATAGAAATAACTTCATAGTTAGCAATGATGTACTAGTTTTAGAAGTATGCAAAAGATGCACGGATGTCGTAATAGTAAAATATCTTACCAGGGTATCTCCATGGTAGTTACCGTAGTTCAACATGTGCACTAGTGGCACGTATTGACCATAATGTTAAGGAGTTTGATTGTAGATATTGTAATTCTCAATATCAGTACAAAATCCGACCAGATGATTTTTCTCCTGATAAGTTAATTCGGAGCCATCGGTGTAGTGGGTTTTGTCTATCATGTTCCGCACATTGTTTGAATAATCAAAATAAGCTGTCAACTACTTTGAAATAAACAATATAAATTAGCTAATAACTATGTTTGAGAAACTCACATAGCGGTAGAACTGGAGGCGTATCAACAAGGACCCAAATGTCCATATTGCTCGATTTCAGGATCACCAAGATCCATGGTGACAAGCATACCCTCATCAAAACCATACATCTTGCAAAATGCTTCCCAATTTTTGCAACCAAAATGGGTTACGCTCTCAGCATTATACAGATTTACTTCAAAATCCACATCATGATGGGTCCTTAGGTGAATTTTCTTCGTTCCAAAATTTTCATGGTCTTCAAAATCCATCTTCTCCAAGACATAGCGTCTTGCATGTCATGGGATAAGCTATACTCGAATTGTAAAAGATGAAAATTACATGTTGAAATAGTTGAAGTCATGCTTAATTACGAAAAAAACACTTGTCGCCGTTGCGTACCGTTTCAACATCGAAGGTCTCCCCGAGCTTAATGCTGAAGCGCCGATCATCGTCCAGGCGAGGCCTGTCGCACAAACCTCGATCGTCGTGGCACCACCCGCACTCCCCCGGGAGACTTTCGTCGTCCGATGATGACATTTCCTATGTTCATAATTCAAAGATTAAACTTGTACAATTAAATATATGTACTACAAAAACTAAATTAGATCATTATTATTCATCACGGGTTGACTATCGGTTTGTCGAGTCTTTTCTTGAAAACTCTCATCTCACGTGGTGTATACATTCGACCGTTGGTGATGGTCGCTCCTCCATTTGTCCCCGGGTGCATTACACCAAAATGTCTAGCACACGGGAACGAAGGAGAAGCGACCCCCACGACAACAGTCAGGATTCTTCGTCCTCTCATATATATATGGTGGAACTCTCCCTCACTGATTCCTCTCTGACATTTGCGACCGTCGGTGATGGTAGCTCCTCCTTTCATTCCCGAGTGTATTACACCAAATTGTCTAGCACACGGGAACGAAGGAGAAGCTACCCCCATGACAACAGTCGGAATTCTTCGTCCTCTCATATATGGTGGAGACTCGACAGACTTAAAGTCAACCCAAAATATCGTTTAATTATCTTTCTAAAAAAGGATTTGGCTGGTCTCACCTCGATGTCGGAGGGGGTCGGTGACGGGGACGACGACGGAGATGATGGAGGGGCCGGGGGCTCCTAGATTTCTGCGAAAACAAAAACCCTATAAGCTATCAACTAATCATATGCATATGCCTTGCATAGTGCTCTCCAATTTTAGCATTCAAAGTAGGAGTAGTTTTCCAATTTGAGCATTCAATAAGCAAAATCAAATCGCAAAATAAATTAGTATTCAAATTAGGATGCATTCAATTATAAGCAATACTACATCATCTTCATGCGTCCGTACATCGTCGAATATTATCACTAATACACCTCAAATACTATCATACATATCGCCAGTACAGCTAGAACCGTAGCGCCCGACGGGTATCGGCGCGGGCGGTGGACACCCAAAGAGAAGGAACCATCATAGGATCATAGCTCCAGTGAGATCCCTGAAGAACCTGCCAGGTATTGTCGAACCTGCCCTCCAACGCAACCATGTAGCGACAGACGTGCTGGTCCTCCTCGCTGACACGGTGACGTACCACCTCCGCGGTGTCCGGAAGCCTCGGCACCGTCACTAGCCCACGCAACCGCCACCAAACAAGGATTGGGTCAACGACGGGCTGGCTCCTCACCAACCTACGCCCCTCGGAAGGTAGCACCTCCCAAAACCAGCCCGGCAGAGCCCAGTCCCGGACATGGCCCCTCTGATCAAGCCGGCCTCCTCCGCCGAGTCGACGACGAGGATGCGGGATAGGCATCGTCGATGTCAATGCGGAAATAATTGCTTTAACTAAAAAAACAAACTAGTTCTATTAATTTCCTTACTATAAAATAGAATAAAGTAGTACTTACTAAAAATAAACTAGCTAGTTTAACTAGTTCTATTATTTTTCTAACTAATTCTATTAAACACTTTCTAAGTAGTACTTACTAAAAGTTATCGGGGAGGGGGGGTACGTATATCGACAATGACATACCCGATAAAAAAATAAGAAGAGGAAGAAGAAGAAAAAAAGAGGAGAAGAAAAAAGGAATAGAGGAGGAGATCGAAGAAAAAAAAGAAAAAAAAAGAGGAGAAGAAGAAGGAATAGAGGAGAAGAAGAAGAAATAGAATAATATATTATTATTCTATTTCTTCTTCTTCTCCTCTATTTCTTCTTCTTCTACTCTTTTTTTTTTCTTCTTTTTCATCTTCTTATTTATTTCTCCTCTTCTTCCTCTCCTCTTCTTCTTATTCTTCTTCTCCTTCTTCCTCTTCTTATTTTCATTTTTTCTCTCCTTCTTTTTCTTCTAAATATGAACATACATAAATGACTTTGATCATACATAATTTTCAGATTCCTACACAATATGAACATATACATAAATTGACAAAGAAAATTCTATGAACAAAAAAATCATAAAAATTCTATGAACAAAATTACAATAGAAAAAAATCATAAAAATTCTATGAAAAAATTGATATATTCTTTGCATATATATGAACATACAAACATTTGCATATTCAATAATAATATCACCAAAAAAATGTAAACTACACATCTAAATTAATACATCTAAATTACAACAACTAAATTAACTACACATCTAACTACACATCCAAATTAATACAACTAAATTACAAATCTAAACTACACATATATAATAGCTAGGGGGCGCGGCGGCGCGGCAGCAGCGGTGGCGGCCATTACAGGGAGGAGGAGGAGGAGGGGATCGGGGCGGCGCTCACAGGGTGCGCGGCGACGGCGACGAGGAGGCAGCGTCGGGGCAGGGGCGGCGCGGGGCGGCGACGGCGTTGGGGCGGGGCAGGACGGCGTCGGGGCGTGGCGCAGGGGCGCCGCTGGCGACGGCGTGGGCTCGAGGGCGGCGGACAGCGTCGGCGTGGGCTCGGGGGCACGGGCGACGGCGACGGCGGCGGGGCAGCCTGACGGCGTCGAGGAGGTCGGCGTCGTCGGGCGGCAACTGGCGATGAAATCTGAAAAAATGCTAAGGGCTGGCTTATATAGGAAAGGCTTTAGTCCCGGTTCATGGCACGAACCGGTACCAAAGCCCACCTTCAGTCCCGGTTGGTGCCACCAACCGGGACCAAAGGCCTCTGCTTCCCGCCCTTTGGGCTGCTGAAAAGAGGCCTTTGGTCCCGGTTGGTGGCACAAACCGGGACTAAAGCGTGGGCATTGGTACCGGTTGATGCCACGAACCGGGACCAATGTATGCCTTTAGTATCGGTTGGTGGCACCAACCGGGACTAAAGGCCTTGTGCTGCCCGCATCGCGGCACGAAAGTTTAGTCCCACCTCGCTAGCTGAGGGAGCTCGAGAGTGGTTTATAAGCCCCACTCCCACTGCCCTCTCGAGCTCCTCTCAAATGCAGTCTTTCGGGCCTAAACACACTGTATCTGCCTGTGGGCCTATTGGGCCTTCTACGAGTCTGAATCCTGGCCCATGGGTGGGTTTCTAGTCGTATTCAGGCCGTGGTGGCCGAGTAGGTGGCGTTTTTTTATTTTTCCCAGTTTATTTCTTTTCTTTTTTGCTTTATTTATTTTATTTTGTTTCTACTTCCAACAAAATATTTATTTATTTTATTTTATTTTGTTTCTAATTACTTATTTATTTTATTTTATGATAATTCTTTTTGCTATTAAAGTTTCTAACAAAAAAAGTTCTTTATGAAAATTCTTTTTGCTTTTAATGATTTTGAACAGAAAAAACTTTGATAATTTTAGTTGCATCAATTTTATATAATTTTAGTTTCAGTAATACTAGAGGTTGCTTATAATGTTCTGAACAGAAAATACGTTGATAATTTTAGTTTCATAAATTTTATTTATGTTATTAAAGTTTAATTTATTTTGTTTCTACTTATATATTTTATTAAAGTTTATTTTATTCTGTTTCTAATTACTCATTTATTTTTATGATATTTGTTATTTTCCATGCATTTACTGTTTATTTTGAGCTATAAGACCCTGAAATTGAAAAACACTAGAAATGAACTCTGAAAAGGTTGAAAGTTGGCATGGTATCATCATTTCACCCACATAACATGTGCAAGAAAGTAGAGAGGGTTACGGCAAAAATTGGATGCACTTCGTGTACAAAACGGACAATCTCTTTCGAAGTATCAGGGTTTCATTCGGAAACTCGTCTTTTACAAAGGGATTTCATTTTTTTGAACTTACTTGAACTCCATAGTTTTTCTGTGTTCAAAATGCACCATTGAAAGCCACATCATCAATTTTCAACCCTTTCTGACTTCATTTGTTATTTTTCATGCATTTACTGATTATTTTGAGCTATAAAACCCTGAAATTGAAAAGCATTTCAAATCAACTTTGAAAAGGTTAAAAGTTGGCATGGTATCATCATTTCACCCACATAGCATGTGCAAGAAAGTAGAGAGGGTTACGGCAAAAACTGGATGCACTTCATGTACAAAACGGACAATCTCTTTCGAAGTATCAGGGTTTCATTCGGAAACTCGTCTGTTACAAAGGGATTTCATTTTTTTGAACTTACTTGAACTCCATAGTTTTTCTGTGTTCAAAATGCACCATTCAAAGCCACATCATCAATTTTCAACCCTTTCTGACTTCATTTGTTATTTTTCATGCATTTACTGATTATTTTGAGCTATAAGACCCTGAAATTGAAAAGCATTTCAAATCAACTCTGAAAAGGTTAAAAGTTGGCATGGTATCATCATTTCACCCACATAGCATGTGCAAGAAAGTAGAGAGGATTACGGCAAAAACTGGATGCACTTCGTGTACAAAACGGACAATCTCTTTCGAAGTATCAGGGTTTCATTCGGAAACTCGTCTGTTACAAAGGGATTTCATTTTTTTGAACTTACTTGAACTCCATAGTTTTTCTGTGTTCAAAATGCACCATTCAAAGCCACATCATCATTTTCAACCCTTTCTGACTTCATTTGTTATTTTTCATGCATTTACTGATTATTTTGAGCTATAAGACCCTGAAATTGAAAAGCATTTCAAATCAACTCTGAAAAGGTTAAAAGTTGGCATGGTATCATCATTTCACCCTCATATCATGTGCAAGAAAGTAGAGAGGGTTACGGCAAAAACTGGATGCACTTCGTGTACAAAACGGACAATCTCTTTCGAAGTATCAGGGTTTCATTCGGAAACTCGTCTGTTACAAAGGGATTTCATTTTTTTGAACTTACTTGAACTCCATAGTTTTTATGTGTTCGAAATGCACCATTCAAAGCCACATCATCAATTTTCAACCCTTTCTGACTTCATTTGTTATTTTTCATGCATTTACTGATTATTTTGAGCTATAAGACCCTGAAATTGAAGGCAACATATAGCTCTCATGAATAGATAAGTGACCAAATTAATAGAAGTTCATCATCACATTAAAACCAAAGTACATACATAGTTCTCATTGAACAACATATATATAGCTCTCGAGAGCATCTAATTAAACCATACATTGAAATTATGTAAAACATTTCAATGCAACAACAAATGCGATCATAATCGCAACCAAGGTAATAATTGATCCAACTGCATAATGATACCAAGCCTCGGTATGAATGGCATATTTTCTAATCTTTCTAATATTCAACCGCATTGCATCCATCTTGATCTTGTGATCATCGACGACATCCGCAACATGCAACTCCAATATCATCTTCTCCTCCTCAATTTTTTTTATTTCTTCAAGTAATTGTTTTCTTTTTCAACTAAATTTAACCTCTCGACAATAGGGTCGGTTGAAATTTCCGGTTCAACCACCTCCTAGATAAATAAAATCTATGTCACGTTGGTCGGCGTTCCTTGCTTGCTTATGCACTTTTGAATTAAAGACGTCAGAAAAGCAATCGGATACTGAAATCTCTTCTCTGAAAGCTAAAGCTTTACAGATTATAGGAAAGCAAGCACCACGAACGGCATAATTGTCATAAACAATAAATGAACCAAATAGTTATAAAAAGATAATATATACCACATCCGAATCATAGACAGGACGAGGGCCGACGGGGGCGGATACCAAAACCATCGCACTATATAATAAGAAGGAATAATAAAAGTAACAAAATTAGACAAGTATCTATCTGAAGTAAGAATTTTTTTTTCTTTCAGAAAGAAGATAAGAACAAGAGGCTCACCACGGTGGTGCTGGCGACGAGATCAGCGCGGGCGATCGACGGCGGTGAAAACGGGGACGGGACGTGACGGACCGCTAAACCTAGACAAATCTCGGGGAAAATGGAGCTCGGAGGTCGAGTTTCGAGAGGAGAAAAATTAACTAGTGTGGCTCAGACATTTCATCGAACACCTCATGTGCATAGAAGGTGAGCTAGAGCACCCAAATGCCCTCCCCTCGACGGCCAGAAAAAATAGAGCACTTTGGAGTGCTGTGCTGCGGCGATGGGGTATATATAGGCAGCTCATTTGTCCCGGTTCGTGGCTAGAACCGGTACTAAATCCGGGCCTTCTGTCCCGGTTCAAGCCTAGAACCGGGACCAATGGTTGTGGGCCAGGAGCGAGGCCCATTAGTCCCGGTTCGTGCCTCGAACCGGGACCAATGCCCACGAGGCCCCGGCCGCCCCCCGGGCTCACGAACCGGGACGAATGCCCCATGGGTCCCGGTTCGTGACTGAACCGGGACTAATGGGCTTGCCATGCCCAAACGAAAGCCCTGTTTTCTACTAGTGTAAGAACATAATAAAGGAACATAATCTCATGAGAACAGCACAAGTTTGTGCTCTCTTCTTATAAAGATTTTCAAAAGGGGTTCTGCTTTATTCGTTTCAGTGTATATAAGAAGGAAACCCTCAACCTTTTTCGCACCAGTGAACAACACGGCGCATGCATTACGAATGAAGTTCCAAACCACATCTCACCAAATAAAGTGAAGCGGGAGAAACGGATAAGAGATCGACCACAACACAACAAAACCATGTTACTTAGCATCAGATTGCGTTTGTTTTTCATGAGGTTTGGACAAGCATTTTGGAACAAAAATAGCAGCACTACGTCATTTCACAAGTCTACAACACACTATGAAAAAGGAACAAAAAGGGCAGTGGATAGGAAAGCATATGTAATGTATGAACCACTTAATTATTTGACTTGCAACATCACAAGGAGAAGAAAAGTAAAGAAAAAAAAGAAGTCGAAAGCACATCTGTTTAACAATTGCAGAGACCGATAGATGATAGTGTGGCAACTGCTTAATCATGTCATCATCTTCTTCCTTCCTCGGACGGTTCAAATCAAACGTATGCATCCGCGCGCGCTGCACGAATGATCACCTCCTCTTGTTCTTGCTGCCGAGCACGAGGCTGAAGTAGAAGAGGATCCGGAAGAAGAAGCCCCAGGCCGCCGTCACCAGCAGGCACTCCCACTTGCCGAGCTGCGTCACGGCCGCCTGCCGCAGCACGCTCCGCCCCGTGGCCACGCAGGTGTCGGCGCCGATCCCGACCCCGAGCGCCGAGCTGATGGACGCCAGCACCCGCTCCTTCACCGCCTCCGGCAGCGCCCCCAGCGGCGAGTTGTCGAAGATCTGCGCGCCGCGCACGAAGCACTCGCCGCCGCGCGCGAACTCGTTCTGCAGCACCCCCTCGAACGGGTACTTGACCAGCGACAGGTAGTGGAACCACAGCCAGTAGGCCGGTATCCTGTCCCGGTTGATGAAGAAGCCGCTGAAGAGCAGGAAGTAGGCGAGGATGGCCACCACCACCGTGTACCCGATCATCACGTGCGGGATCACGCCGGAGAGGAAGGTCACGAACCCGCTCCCGGCCCAGAAGGACGCCAGGATGGCCAGCGTGTAGAAGGCGAACCCGGACGCGCCGCCGGCCAGCCCCACGGCGAAGAAGGTGGTGAGCGCGAAGGCCAGCGACAGGACCACCAGCGGCGGGAAGGAGACGATGGCGTTGGAGAGCACGTAGGAGACGTGGCGGTACGCGCCGTAGGCCGTCTCCCGGAGGAACACGTACCGCTCCTGGAGGAACACCGGCAGCGCGTCGGCGCAGGTGTAGAACATGGTGGACATGGCGAAGGCGAAGAAGCCCAGCCGCTCCTGCGCGCCCTTGGGCGACTGGTCCAGCTTGAAGAAGACGGTCGCCAGGATCGCGCCGGTCACCACCACGGCGCCCAGGCGGATGAGGAACAGCTCCGGCATGCGCCGCGTGTTGATCGCCGACCGCTTCGTCAGCACCTTCATCTCCACCCAGAACGGGTTCGCGTACGTGTGCATCGACGCCGCCTCCCCGCTCGACACGTCCGCGCCCGACACCAGCTTCCCGCGCGAGATGCTCGCGCTGATGGCCTCCTTCAGCGACATCGTCGGCGCCCACGCCGCGGCGTCGTCCCTCGCCGCGTGCATGAGCTTCCACGTGCGGTGGAAGTCGGCGAGAGGCTTCGTCCCCGTCGGCGACGCCTCGAGCTCGCGGATGAGATCGAGCGCGAACTCGGCGCGGTTCTCGTCGTCGGGGACAGGGAACCCGAACTCGGCGAAGTAGGTCGGGAGCGCGGAGGGGGCTCCGCTGAAGACGGTGTGGCCACCGGAGAGGAGGATGAGGCGGTCGAGCAGGCCGAGGATGCGCTGGCTGGGCTGGTGAATGGAGGTAATGACAATGCTGCCACTCTCGGCGATGCGGCGGAGCACCTTGACGACCATGAACGCCGACGTGGAGTCGAGGCCCGAGGTGGGCTCGTCGAGGAACAGAAGGATGGGGTCGTGGATGATGTCGGTGCCGATGGAGACCCTGCGGCGCTCGCCTCCGGAGACCCCGCGGTGGCCCTCGTCGCCGATGATCGTGTTTGCCGCCGCGCGGAGGCCGAGCTGGTCGATGAGCGCGTGCACGCGCGCGCGCTTCTTGGCGGCGCAGAGCGAGCGCGGCAGGCGGAAGTCGGCGGCGAAGGAGAGCGTCTCGGTGACGGTGAGCATGGGGAACAGCAGGTCGTCCTGCATAACGTACGCGGACATGGACTTGAGGATGTTGCCGGTGAGCGGCTCGCCGTTGAGCGTGACGGAGCCCTTGAGCGCGTCGCGGGAGATGCGGTTGGCGAGCGCGTCGATGAGCGTGGACTTGCCAGAGCCGCTGGCGCCCATCACGGCGAGGATCTCGCCCTCCTTGGCCTCCCCGGAGACGCCGGCCAGCAGCGCCTTGGTCCGCGGCGCGTGCGCGTCGGGCGCCGCCGTGACGCGGTCGGAGCGGCGCTGCACGGGGAGGCAGAGCCCGCCGCCGCCGCCGTCCCCGCCGTGGCGCGCGCGCCGGACGCTGTAGGTCAGGTCGGTGAACGCCAGCCGGAACTGGATGGTCCGGCCCGGCGCCTCGTCGCCCGCATTACTGTCGCCGACGCCGGCGGGCGCGGACTGCGGCATCGGGAGGGAGAACACGGAGCCGTCGTCGTCCGTGCCCGCCGGGTCCACCGTGGCCGCGCTGACGAGGCTGAGCATCTCGGAGAGGGACGGGTTCCTCCGCCTCCCGGCTGGCGCCGGCGGCGCGAGCGCCGGCTCCGGCGAGGCGAGGAACGGGAGGCGGTCGTGCACGGCCCGGGCCATGGCATGCATGTGTGTGCGTACGACGCGGCGCTCCTGCTGGCTGGCTGGCTACTGGCGTAAAGGTAACAGGACGCGGAGGCGAGCTTAAGTAGGAGGATGAGGGGTCGGGAAGTGGGTTTGAAGAGGCGATGGCGCTTCTTCTCCAAGGCAGCCCGGGCGAGGTGTGGTTAAGACTTCTTGTCCGGGGCTGGGAGCTCGTGTTTTAAAGAACTCGGCGGCACGTGTGGTGGCGCGGTCGGGATGTGGTGGTGTAGGAGATGGGGTGGTGACCAACGCGCGCCAGGGGAGGAATTGGGGTGCGAGCGATGGCGGTGCATGGTCTCCCCGGGCCGGGGAGAGGGTGGGGTTAGCTGACTGACACGTCTAATTCGTGTGTTGTAGGTTTGGGTGGGTGGTGAGGAAATGTTGACTTCCACACAGGAGCGGAGAGTTATTAGAAAGACAAACGAACTAAACTTTTTGAACAAGAAAGAAAAACAATTGAGATTTAGGGAGAGAATGGGAACGGTGCAATGCGTTTTGACAGGATATTTTGTGGGTTATTAAGCATGGCATATTGACCAATGGAACCTGGGTGCACATGTACCCTAATTTTTTTTAAAGGGTACTCTAAAACATTTTTATGCTATTTTTTAACAAATATGGTTTTGTGTTATATTTATGTGTAAAATTTCGAGAAGGGATGACTTTCATGGTACTCGAAAAATGCGATTTGGTTGCCTCCGTTGTACTGGGTTGATGCACTACCCGACGTTTGTTGCGCGTTGTAGTGTGATCATCCGTTCTTACTAGTGATGACCTTATCATACATGATTGAAACATCGTTTCTTTCCTAGCTAGGAAACAAATGGCAGTTCATCCTAACTACTAACAAATAGCAGTACAAATTAAAATTCATATGGCTTAACAGGGGAAAGTTCATCGACGTTGAACTCGGTGGAACTCCATCCACGTCGTCTTCTTCTTCTTCTTCTATTGTTGTTGTTTCTTCTTCTGCTGTTGCTTCTTCTCTTCTGCTGTGGTTGCTCCTTCTCCTTCAGATCCTTGTCTGAGGTCTGTTTGCCCACGTTGCCTCAACCTACTCCAACCTTTTGTTCTTCCACGCTTCATTGTCAAAAGCCTCCACAGCATGGTCGGAGCTATCAACATCATCAGCCGTCACATCTCCTCCTCTGGCACAACCTCATCATATCCCCATTGTAGGATCTAGTTATGAAGGATGCAACATCCAAGAACAAGCTTAACCTGGGTGGGAAAAGTGTGGGATGGCTTCTGATCCAGGATTTTAAATATATTCTTCACAGCTCCAAATGCCCTCTCAACCATAACTGTAAGGCTAGAGTGTCCCAGATTAAACAATTCCTGTGCAACCCTAGGATAGTTCCAACCAAAAACTCGTTCAGATGGTACCTAATTTTCCTGAAGGGTGGAAGAACACCAGGCCGACATGCATAGCCAGCATCTCCTAGGTAGAACTTGCCATCAGGTCAAGACATGTCGTGAGAAAGAATGTTAGCATCATGGGTTGATCCTTCCCAGCCAGCTAACACATATGTCAAATTTAGATCAAAGTCAACAACAGCAAGAACATTCTGGTTTGTGTAGTGCTTTCTACCCCTGTATGATGCGGCTTGTAACTTCGGCACTCTGGCAGACACATGAGTAACTGATACATCCATTTTACGTCATGTTTTCCTACTATTATTTATAATGTTTTAGAGTTATACTCCACTTTATGATGCAATATTAATGCATTTTCTCTCTTAAATTGCAAGAACATGACAAGAGGAAGATTGCCGCCAGCTGGAATTCTGAGCCTGAAAAAGCTACATTAGAGATAGCTATTCTCCGGAGCTCCAAATGACCTAAAAATTTACGGAGAATTATTTTGGAATATATAAAAAATACTAGAAGAAAGAAGTACCGGAGAAGACCCTCGGTGGGGCCACAAGCCAGGGGCACGCCCTACCCCCCAGGGCGGGCCCGGGTGGCTTGTGGGCCCCATGGAGGTCCACCGCTGCCCATCTTCCCCTATATGAAGTTATTTACCCTAGAAAAAAAATAAGAAGAAGACTTTATGACTAGTCGCCGGTGTTTCGAGGCGGAACCAAAGGCGGAGCACTTTTGCTTTCCGACGGAGCGATTCCGTCGGGGATACTTCCCTCTGGAAGGGGGAATCGAAGCCATCGTCATCACCAACGCTCCTCTCATCGAGGGAGACTTCATCTCCATCAACATCTTCACCAGCACCATCTCATCTCCAAACCCTAGTTCTTCCCTTGCTTTCAATCTTTCTATCAAACCTTAGACTGGTACCTCAGGGGTCCTAGTAGTGTTGATTACATCTTGTAGTTGATGCTTGTTGGTCTACTTGGTGGAAGATTATATGGTTAGATTATTAACCACTTATTTATCTCCTTTGATCATGAACATGAATATGATTTGTGAGTAGTTCTATTTGTTCTTGAGGACATGAAAGAAGTCTTGTTATAAGTACTCATGTGAAGTTGGTTTCCGTTCAATATTTTGATGATGTGTTATGTTGTTCTTCCTCTAGTCCTGCCGTGTCAACGTCGACTACATGACACTTCACCATGTTTGGGCCTAGGGGAAGGCATTGTGGAATTAGTTTGTAGTTGATGGGTTGGGGCAGTGACCGAAACCGAAACCCTGGTTTATGAGTTGTTCCGTAAGGGGTTGTTTTGGATCCATATTGTTGGGGATATAACTATTGAATATAAACCGCCCAGGAGGGGCCGGGTTATGCTCATAGTGATTTACCTGTATTTTGAAGCCCATGAAGACATGGAAGATGGCGCTTTATGAAGGAGACTTAGTAATAAGGCCCAAAGCCCAAAGGCGGGTTAAAGGCCAAGATGTAAACCGCCATAAGATGTATGACTTGTGTTGTAAGATAGGAAAGAGTAAAAACCGAGCCGGACACGTTTATGAGCTGGCCAGGATTCTGTGAATCGCCGGGCGTCAACCTGTGTATATAAAGGGATGACCCAGGGGCGGTTTAGGGACAAGAGACAACAGATCGAGAGCCAGGTCAAGCATATTCGCTCCCTGGTCATCGAAACCCTAGCAATACCACATCAAACTGGATTAGGCCTTTACCTGCACCGCAAGGGGCCGAACCAGTATAAACTCCTCGTGTCCTTTGCCCCGATTAACCCCTTTAAGCTAACCCGTCACGATGACTCCACGACTAAGTCCTCACACTAGGACATCTGCCGTGACAATTCCACGACAGTTGGCGCCCACCATGGGGCTATCGCAGGATGGTTTCAAGTTCTTAGAGGGCAACTTCGAAGGGATCAAAGGCTACGTTGTGGGCCGGATGACCAAGAGTCGTCGTGGCAAGATATACATTGACGACACAGGCTGGGGCCCCGAGGCCGGCTCAATTGAGTACGGGTACCGGGTCCCCTTCGGTGGAATTCATGTCTTCATTGGTAAGATCGGTGAACCGGGCCCTGAGCCGGACATCTCCACCGACATCATCGAGACGGCTCAGCGTGCAAGTCCCGCCCGAGTTCAACCCACCATGAAGCGTGCCTTCATGGGATTCATCAATGGTGCGGAATCGGAATCGGTATCTAACGGTGAGACGGTTATCTATTCAGATGGCGAGTCATCCACCGGTGAGACCGAGTCATTGTACCAACTGCAAGATGGTCGGTTTGGGGGATGTTCCGATGGCGACAGTATTTCGGACCCATGCGAACCGCCGAACCGGGTTGCAATCTTCATGGCCGGTGCACAACCGGTACAACACTCTTCAACTGCAGCGGCGCTAATTTCCGGGTCAGCGGCAGTGACGGCAGCCGGGGCAGGAGGCCCTGCGCGCCCGCCGGCTCAAGTCTTGACCGGTTTACTAGACACCTTGACAACATTATTGACGACAGAGGTTAACCCGGCTAATCAAGATCAGCATAACGCGGAGGTCGCGAAATTGCGGGATCAGATAGCTCAGGCTAAGGAGGACATGACAGCTGAAGATGCCAAGATGGCCGCGGAACGGGTTACCTTGGATGCTCAGGCGCAGCGGATTCAGTTAGAGGCTTATCGGCTCATGTTAGATCAGAACGCTTCAAACGACGTCATGAGGAGGAGGCATCAAAGTCGTATGCCGCCGTTTTATGAGGGAAGAAATCTCTTTAACACGCCAGGGGCCGGGACTAGTAACCCGCCAGTGGTAGATCGGGTTGAAGCGCCCGGGACAGGGGCGCCGGTTCAACCGCGCGCCATGGACCCGCCTCGACAGAACAATACCCCGCCGCAACATGTGCCAGCACCACCGGGTCATTACTCTAATCCGTTGGATAACATGATCGCTGCAGCATCATGATACGTCTCCAACGTATCTATAATTTTTGATTGTTCCATGCTATTATATTATCCATCTAGGATTTTTAATATGCATTTATATGCTATTTTATATGATTTTTGGGACTAACCTATTAACCTAGAGCCCAGTGCCAGTTTCTGTATTTTTCCTTGTTTTTGAGTTTTACAGAAAAGGAATACCAAACGGAGTCCAATGGACGTGCCAATTTTTGATGATTTTTTATGGACCAAAAGAAGACCCCGGAGCAAAAGAGTTGGGCCAGGAGAGTCCCGGGCTGCCCACGAGGGTGGGGGGCGCGCCCACCCCCCTGGGCGTGGGCCGTTGCCTCGTGGACAACCCGGAGACCCCCCTGACGTGAGACCAACGCCAAAAATTCCTATAAATACTGAAACGTCCAGAAAATAACCTAGATCGGGAGTTCCGCTGCCGCAAGCCTCTGTATCCACCGAAAACCAATCTGGACCCGTTCCGGCACCCTGCCGGAGGGGGGATCCCTCACCGGTGGCCATCTTCATCATCCCGGCGCTCTCCATGACGAGGAGGGAGTAGTTCACCCTCGGGGCTGAGGGTATGTACCAGTAGCTATGTGTTATCTCTCTCTCTCTCTCTCTCTCTCTCTCTCTCTCTCTCTCTCTCTCGTGTTCTTGATTTGGCACGATCTTGATGTATCGTGAGCTTTGCTATTATAGTTGGATCTGATGATGTTTCTCCCCCTCTACTCTCTTGTAATGGATTGAGTTTTCCCTTCGAAGTTATCTTATCAGATTGAGTCTTTAAGGATTTGAGAACACTTGATGTATGTCTTGCGTGGGATACCCGTGGTGACAATGGGGTCTTCTATTGATTCACTTGATGTATGTTTCGGTGATCAACTTGCGGGTTCAGTGACCTTGTGAGCTTATGCATAAGGGTTGGCACACGTTTTCGTCTTGACTCTCTGGTAGAAACTTTGGGGAACTCTTTGAAGTTCTTTGTGTTGGTTGAATAGATGAATCTGAGATTGTGTGATGCATATCGTATAATCATACCCACGGATACTTGAGGTGACATTGGAGTATCTAGGTGACATTAGGGTTTTGGTTGATTTGTGTATTAAGGTGTTATTCTAGTACGAACTCTATGTTAGATCGAACGGAAAGAATAACTTCGTGTTATTTTACTACGGACTCTTGAATAGATCGATCAGAAAGAATAACTTTGAGGTGGTTTCATACCCTACAATAATCTCTTCGTTTGTTCTCCGCTATTAGTGACTTTGGAGTGACTCTTTGCTGCATGTTGAGGGATAGTTATATGATCCAATTATGTTATTATTGTGGAGAGAACTTGCACTAGTGAAAGTATGAACCCTAGGCCTTGTTTCAAAGCATTGCAATACCGTTTACGCTCACTTTTACCACTTGTTACCTTACTGTTTTTATATTTTCAGATTACAAAAACCTATATCTATCATCCATATTATACTTGTATCACCATCTCTTCGCCGAACTAGTGCACCTATACAATTTACCATTGTATTGGGTGTGTTGGGGACACAAGAGGCTCTTTGCTATTTGGTTGCAGGGTTGTTCTAGAGAGACCATCTTCATCCTACGCCTCCCACGGATTGATAAACCTTAGGTCATCCACTTGAGGGAAATTTGCTACTGTCCTACAAACCTCTGCTTCATATGCTTCATCTTTTTAATGGAATTCGTGAAAATGATGGGAAGGAAAATTGTGCTCAAGTACTAGAAGAAGAATTACATAGAATGCTTGGCATAAAATATGTGAATGATGAGCATGATTGCAATGTTGTTAAAATGAATTCTTTGAATACCCATGATGCTAATGATATGCAAAGCCACAAGCTTGGGGATGCTATGTTTGATGAAGATGATATGTTTAGTCCCCCAAGTTTTGATGAGCAAATTTATTATGATGAAAGCATGCCTCCTATTTATGATGATTATTGTGATGACACGTGTGCTATAAAGAATAAAGATAACCATGAAACTTGTCATCATGATTTTAATTTTCAATTGGATTATGCTTCACATGATAGTTGTTTTGTTGAGTTTTCTCCCACTACTATTCATGAGAACAAATTTGCTTATGTGGAGAGTAATAAAATTTCTATGTAAGTAGATCATGAAAATAATGCTTTATGTGCTGGTTATATGGTTGAATTCATTCATGATGCTACTGAAAATTATTATGAGAGAGGATCATATGCTTCTACATATTGCAATAATATCATGTTTCCTCTCTATGTGTTGAAAATCTTGGAGTTATGCTTGTTTTGCCTTCCTATGCTAGATGATTATTGTTCCCATAAGTTGTTTGCTCACAAAATCCCTATGCACACGAAGTGGGTTAGACTTAAATATGCTAGTCATATTCTTCATGATGCTCTCTTTATGTTTCAATTCTTATCTTTTATGTGAGCATCATTGAAATCATCATGCCTAGCTAGGGGCGTTAAACGTTAGCGCTTGTTGGGAGGCAACCCAATTTTACCTTTGTTCTTTGCTTTTTGCCCCTGTTTAGTAATAAATAATTCATCCAGCCTCTGGTTAAATGTGGTTTTATGTTTTAATTAGTGTTTGTGCCAAGTAAAACCTATAGGATCTTCTTGGGTGATGATTATTTGATCTTGCTGAAAAAGACATAAACTTTCTGCTCACTAAAACAATTGTTAAAAATCACCAGAACGTGATAAAATACTGATTCTTTTTTAAGAAGATCAATAAAAAAATTACCTAGGACTTCCTGTTTTTCAGAATTTTTGGAGTTCCAGAAGTATACGTTTGATACAGATTACTACAGACTGTTCTGTTTTTGACAGATTCTATTTTCACTGTGTTGTTTGCTTATTTTGATGAATCTATGAGTAGTATCGGAGGGTATGAACCATAGAGAAGTTATAATACAGTAAATATTACACCAATATGAATTTAGAATGAGTTCACAACAGTACCTAAGTGGTGGTTTTATTTTCTTATACTAACGGAGCTTACGAGTTTTCTGTTGAGTTTTGTGTTGTGAAGTTTTCAAGTTTTGGGTAAAGATTCGATGGACTGTGGAATAAGGAGTGGCAAGAGCCTAAGCTTGGGGATGCCCAAGGCACCCCAAGGTAAAATTCAAGGACAACCAAGAGCCTAAGCTTGGGGATGCCCCGCAAGGCATCCCCTCTTTCGTCTTCGTTCATCGGTAACTTTGCTTGGAGCTATATTTTTATTCACCACATGATATGTGTTTTGCTTGGAGCATCATTTTATTTTCTTTGGTTTTGCTTTCTGTTTGAATAATATCCCAAGATCTGAAATTCTTAAATGTTAGAGAATCTGAACATAGTTGCATGATTATTCGACTACTCATTGATCTTCACTTATATTTTTTGGAGTAGTTTGTCGTTTGCTCTAGTGCTTCACTTATATCTTTTAGAGCACGACGATGGTTTTATTTTGAAGAAATAGATGAACTCTCATGATTCACTTATATTATTTTGAGAGTCTTAAACAGCATGGTAATTTGCTTTGGTTATGAATTTAGTCCTAATATGATGGGTATCCAAGAGGGATATAATAAAAACTTTCATATAAGTGCATTGAATACTAAGAGAAGTTTGATACTTGATGATTGTTTTGAGATATGGAGGTAGTGATATTAAAGTTGTGCTAGTTGGGTAATTGTTAATTTGAGAAATACTTGTGTTGAAGTTTGCTAGTCCTGTAGCATGCACGTATGGTAACCGTTGTGTAACAAATTTGAAACATCAGGTGTTCTTTGATTGTCATCCTTATGAGTGGCGGTCGGGGACGAGCGATGGTCCTTTCCTACCAATCTATCCCCCTAGGAGCATGCGCGTAGTGCTTGGTTTTTGATGACTTGTAGATTTTTGCAATAAGAATGTGAGTTCTTTATGACTAATGTTGAGTCCATGGATTATACGCACTCTCACCCTTCCATCATTGCTAGCCTCTTCGGTACCGTGCATTGCCCTTTCTCACCTTGAGAGGTGGTGCAAACTTCGCCGGTGCATCCAAACCCCGTGATACGATACGCTCTATCACACATAAACCTGCTTATATCTTCCTCAAAACAGCTACCATACCTACCTATTATGGCATTTCTATAGCCATTCTGAGATATATTGCCATGCAACTTTCCACCGTTCCGTTTATTATGACACGCTTCATCATTGTCATATTGCCTTGCATGATCATGTAGTTGACATCGTATTTGTGGCAAAGCCACCATGCATAATTTTTCATACATGTCACTCTTGATTGATTACTCATCCCGGTACACCGCCGGAGGCACTCATATAGAGTCATATTTTGTTCTAGTATCGAGTTGTAATCATTGAGTTGTAAATAAATAGAAGTATGATGATCATCATTAATAGAGAATTGTCCCAATAAAAAAAGAAAAAAAAGGCCAAAAAAAGAAAGGCCAAAAAAAGAAAGGCCAAATAAAGAAGGAAGGCCCAACAAAAAGGAAAAAAAGAAGGGACAATGCTACTATCCTTTTTCCACACTTGTGCTTCAAAGTAGCACCATGATCTTTATGATAGATAGTCTCTTATTTTGTCACTTGCATATACTAGTGGGAATTTTTCATTATAGAACTTGGCTTGTATATTCCAACAATGGGCTTCCTCAAATGCCCTAGGTCTTCGCGAGCAAGCAAGTTGGATGCACACCCACTTAGTTTCTTTTGTTGAGCTTTCATACATTTATAGCTCTAGTGCATCCGTTGCATGGCAATCCCTACTCCTTGCATTGACATCAATTGATGGGCATCTCCCTAGCCCATTGATTAGCCACGTCAATGTGAGAATTTCTCCTTTTTTGTCTTCTCCACACAACCCCCATCATTATTTTCTATTCCACCCATAGTGCTATGTCCATGGCTCACGCTCATATATTGCGTGAAAGTTGAAAAAAGTTTGAGATTACTAAAGTATGAAACAATTGTTTGGCTTGTCATCGGGGTTGTGCATGATGAGAGCATTCTTGTGTGACGAAAATGGAGCATGACCAAACCATATGATTTTGTAGGGATGAACTTTCTTTGGCCATGTTATTTTGAGAAGACATGATTGCTTAGTTAGTATGCTTGAAGTATGATTATTTTCATGTCAATATTAAACTTTTATCTTGAATCTTTCGGATCTGAACATTCATGCCACAATAAAGAAGATTACATTGATAAATATGTTAGGTAGAATTCCACATCAAAAATTCTGTTTTTATCATTTACCTACTCGAGGACGAGCAGGAATTAAGCTTGGGGATGCTTGATACGTCTCCAACGTATCTATAATTTTTTATTGTTCCATGCTATTATATTATCCATCTAGGATGTTTAATATGCATTTATATGCTATTTTATATGATTTTTGGGACTAACCTATTAACCTAGAGCCCAGTGCCAGTTTCTGTTTTTTCCTTGTTTTTGAGTTTTACAGAAAAGGAATACCAAACGGAGTCCAATGGATGTGCCAATTTTTGACGATTTTTTATGGACCAAAAGAAGACCCCGGAGCAAAAGAGTTGGGCCAGGAGAGTCCCGGGCTGCCCACGAGGGTGGGGGGCGCACCCACCCCCATGGGCGTGGGCCGTTGCCTCGTGGACAACCCGAAGACCCCCCTGACGTGAGACCAACGCCAAAAATTCCTATAAATACTGAAACCTCCAGAAAATAACCTAGATCGAGAGTTCCGCCGCGCAAGCCTCTGTATCCACCGAAAACCAATCTGGACCCGTTCCGGCACCCTGCCGGAGGGAGGATCCCTCACCGGTGGCCATCTTCATCATCCCGGCGCTCTCCATGACGAGGAGGGAGTAGTTCACCCTCGGGGCTGAGGGTATGTACCAGTAGCTATGTGTTTTATCTCTCTCTCTCTCTCTCTCTCTCTCTCTCTCTCGTGTTCTTGATTTGGCATGATCTTGATGTATCGTGAGCTTTGCTATTATAGTTGGATCTGATGATGTTTCTCCCCCTCTACTCTCTTGTAATGGATTGAGTTTTCCCTTCGAAGTTATCTTATCGAATTGAGTCTTTAAGGATTTGAGAACACTTGGTGTATGTCTTGCGTGGGATACCCGTGGTGACAATGGAGTATTCTATTGATTCACTTGATGTATGTTTTGGTGATCAACTTGCGGGTTCAGTGACCTTGTGAACTTATGCATAGGGGTTGGCACACGTTTTTGTCTTGACTCTCTGGTAGAAACTTTGGGGAACTCTTTGAAGTTCTTTGTGTTGGTTGAATAGATGAATCTGAGATTGTGTGATGCATATCGTATAATCATACCCACGGATACTTGAGGTGACATTGGAGTATCTAGGTGACATAAGGGTTTTGGTTGATTTGTGTCTTAAGGTGTTATTCTAGTACGAACTCTATGATAGATCGAACGGAAAGAATAACTTTGTGTTATTTTACTACGGACTCTTGAATAGATCGATCAGAAAGAATAACTTTGAGGTGGTTTCGTACCCTACAATAATCTCTTCATTTGTTCTCCGCTATTAGTGACTTTGGAGTGACTCTTTGCTGCATGTTGAGGGATAGTTATATGATCCAATTATGTTATTATTGTTGAGAGAACTTGCACTAGTGAAAGTATGAACCCTAGGCCTTGTTTCAAAGCATTGCAATACCGTTTACGCTCACTTTTACCACTTGTTACCTTGCTGTTTTTATATTTTCAGATTACACTATATCTAGCATCCATATTGCACTTGTATCACCATCTCTTCGCCGAACTAGTGCACCTATACAATTTACCATTGTATTGGGTGTGTTGGGGACACAAGAGACTCTTTGCTATTTGGTTGCAGGGTTGTTTGAGAGAGACCATCTTCATCGTACGCCTCCCACGGATTGATAAACCTTAGGTCATCCACTTGAGGGAAATTTGCTACTATCCTACAAACCTCTGCACTGGGAGGCCCAACAACGTCTACAAGAAGAAGGTTGTGTAGTAGACATCACATCACGGTTAGCGGCTCTTCCAGTTGAGGGCGAGTCTCCGGTGGCGGTAGAGACACGGAGGGCTAGAGAGCTCCTTTAGACAGCTTTGTTTCATCAATAGGCTTATTCTTAGAGTCGTGAACGGATTCATTCCACCCCTCGCCCAAGCCGGAGTTACAGCAGACATATTGATGAACCGGCTGTGTCAAGCAGTGCGCGGAACCGTAACCCGCCACGTGGGCATAATCCGGCGGGCGGTGGTGCTGATGCTCAGAACGTGGTGGATCAAGGTAGAGCGCGTCGAGAGGCCGAGTTAGCACCGTAGTATGCGGCCCATCAACCTTCTCCGGTTCGTCCGACAACTTTGGTGGAGCCAGGTGTGACCTTTAGGAATTTGGGCGTGCCATGTTTAGTGCCGGATATACGTAATGAACATCTTCCCAAAGATTTCAAAGGTCCTCGTAAGGTGCCTAACTATACAGCCGATTTACCTCCTGAAGCATGGGTCGAGAGTTATGAGATGGCCATGGAGTTGCTAGATGTTAGCGATGCGGCGTGTGCTAAATATTTCCCCCTGATGCTGGATGGAACGGCCCGCACTTGGTTAAAGGGGCTCCCTGCCAACTCCATTGGGTCATGGGGGCCGAGTTAAAAGCCCGGTTTATCCAGAATTTCAAGGATACATGCAAGCAGCCTATGTCAATAGTGGATTTAGCCTCCTGTGTCCAAGAGGAAGGCGAGTCAACAACCCATTGGGTGCGCCAGGTCTCAACAATCCTGCATTCATCAGATCGCATCAATGCCGATTCAGCGGTGTTGATGCTGGAGAACAATTGCCGGTTTAAGCCCCTAAAGCAGAAGTTGGGACAGCTCAAACGTCACTGCAATGACATGGGGACACTCATGGCAGCTTTGGTTAAGTATGCTGATTCTGATAGTACCAAGGACCCCGACTCTGACGATGATAAAGCGGGAAAGGGAAAGAAGAGCAATAATGCCAAAGGGCAGCAGCATAATCCGGCGAATCAAGGAGGCAACGGTAAGCGCAAAGTTGATAATAGTTTGGACTTTGTGGCAAATACCAATGCATAGAATAACGGCCAGAGTCGCAAGGGTAGACCGCCCCCACAGGCCGGAGGATCAGGCATTAATCTTGAGCAGCTGTTGAATCAGCCCTGCCCAAGGCATGGTTCGCGACAAAGACCGTCCAGCCACCTCTGGAAGGATTGCTTCATCATGAGGGAGTTCAAAATTTCAAATCTTTTTCAAGGGAATCATGGACTGGGTGGCGGTTCAGGATCTGGTTCTCAGGGTCCGGGTTACGGCGGTGGCGGTTCAAGCTCTGGGTTCCAAGGTCATCAAGGTAATCAAGGCAATCAGGGTCGCTACCATCAACAGCCAGGTCAAGGGAATCAGCAGCAGCAGTCTGGGTATCAGAGTAACCCGAAACAGTTAAATAGTGGGCAGTACCACGTCTTCACCATGAGTTTATGCAAACAGGATCAGAAGCTTCATAAATGGGCAGTGAACTCTGTTGAACCGGCAGTGCCCCGTTACTTGCGCTGGTCTGAGCAGCCCATTGTGTGGAGTCGAGAGGATCATCCACCCCAGGTTGATAATCCGGGTCATCTGGCATTGGTGGTTGCGCCTCAGGTTGGAGGGTATAAGTTCACCAAGGTGCCCATGGACGGAGGGAGCAGCATCAATATCCTTTATTATGAAACCTTTCGTCGCATGGGGTTGACAGATAAAAATCTTAAACCGTCGAACACTGTTTTCCATGGTGTGGTGCCTGGTAAGTCGGCGTATCCAGTTGGTAAGATAGCCCTGGAAGTTGCTTTTGGAGATGATCATGACTCTAGATTAGAGACATTGACCTTTGAGGTGGTGAAAATCAAGAGCCCATATCATGCCCTGTTTGGACGGCCGGCTTATGCTAAGTTCATGGCAAGGCCCTGTTATGTTTTTCTGCAGCTCAAAATGCCGGGTCATAAGGGGACCATCACAGTACATGGGAGCCGGAAGATAGCTTTGGAATGTGAAGAGGGTGATGCGGCTTATGCTGAGTCAGTTTGTGCAACAGAGGAGTTGAAGTTTTATAAGGACAATGTTGATCTGGCGGATATGACTTCTTTGAAAAAGCCAACTACAGAGCATGATCTGGCCTTGAAGTTTAAATCGGCTGATGAGACTAAGCTGGTTGATTTTGTTCCTGGCGATTCATCCAAGCAGTTCAGCATCAGCGCTAATCTGGATCCGAAATAGGAAAGTGCGCTCATCAAGTTCATCCGTGAGAACCGGGACATCTTTGCATGGAAACCTTCTGACATGCCAGGTGTACCGAGGGAACTCGCTGAGCACACTCTCAATATTGATCCCAAGTTTAAATCGGTCAAGCAGTTTCTTCGTCGTTTCAATGAAGAAAGGCGCAAGGCCATTGGTGAGGAGGTAGCCCGGCTTTTGGCAGCTGGGTTCATTGTTGAAGTTTTTCATCCTGGGTGGTTGGCTAACCCGGTGCTGGTACTTAAGAAGAATGGCACTTGGCGCATGTGTGTGGACTACACGGATTTAAACAAGGCCTGTCCAGCTGATCCCTTTGCTCTCCCTCATATTGATCAGATTATTGATGCTACGGTGGGTTGTGAGCATTTGAGTTTTTTGGATGCTTGTTCTAGTTATCATCAGATCAAGATGCAGTTAAGGACCAGGAGAAGACACCTTTCATAACTCCTTTTGGAGCCTTCTGCTATGTGTCTATGCCTTTTGGGCTTAAGAGTGCCTAGGCGACTTATCAACGGTGTGTGCAGAATTGTCTTCATAATCAGATTGGGCGGAATGTTCACGCTTATGTGGATGACATCGTGGTGAAGTCCAGAAAGAAGGAGACGTTGGTAGATGACTTGAAGGAAACCTTTGACAACCTCCGGGTTTATAAGATGATGCTTAACCTGGCCAAGTGTGTCTTTGGTGTACCGGCAGACAAGCTTTTAGGTTTTCTGGTGTCTAACAGGGGCATCGAAGCTAATCCGGAGAATATCAAGGCCATCACTTCTCTGTCTAAACCGGCGTGTATCAATGACGTTCAACGTCTGGAGGGTCGTATTGCAGCGCTAAGCCGGTTGGGGGAGAAGGCTATCCCTCTATATCAGATGATGAAAAAGACAGACAATTTTGTCTGGAGTGATGCCGCTAATGAGGCGTTTGAGGATTTGAAGAAGCAGTTAGCCGAGCCACCCATTCTTGCTGCTCCTGTTGATAAAGAGCCATTGTTGTTATATGTGTCTGCCAATGCCTGGGCTGTCAGTGTGGCTATTGTGGTGGAACGAAAGGAAGCAGGCAAGGAATATACGGTTCAGCGGCCGGTTTACTACATCAGCGAGGTCCTTATTGAGACCAAACAGAGGTATCCGCATTGGCAGAAGCTTGTGTATGGGGTGTTCATGGCCAGTCGAAAGCTTAAGCAATACTTCTTGGGTCATCCCATCACAGTGGTCAGTTCTGCTCCCTTGGGGGATATTATTCAAAACAGAGAAGCTACAGGTCGAATAGCCAAGTGGGCCATTGAGCTTGGGCCTCATGGTTTGAAGTATATGCCTCGCACGGCCATCAAGTCTCAAGCACTGGTGGATTTCATCAATGACTGGACAGAGTTGCAGATGCCTGAGGACAAGCCAGATAACATGTATTGGACTATTCACTTTGATGGGTCCAGGCAATTGGAGGGCTCGGGGGCTGGAGTTGTGCTAGCTTCCCCTCGAGGTGATAATTTTTGTTATGTTCTCCGTTTAATGTTTCCTTGCACTAACAATGCAGCTGAATATGAGGCCTTACTCCACGGTCTTCGAATGGCTAAGGAGATGAACTTAAGCCGGGTTAGGTGCTTTGGTGACTCCGATTTGGTAGCTCAACAAGTCTCTGGTACTTGGGATTCCAAGGATCCACTCATGGCGGCTTATCGACGAGAGGTGGATGTTATTGCTGGTCACTTCAAGGGTTATCAAGTTGAACATGTAGACCGGAGAAAGAATGAAGAGGCTGATGCCTTGAGCCGGTTGGGTTCTCAACGTAAACCGGTGCCGCCTAATGTCTTTCTTGACGTTCTTCATAACCCGTCGGTCAAGTTACCTACAGAGGAGGAGTTGGCAATTCCTGACCCGGAAGCTTAGTTGGTGGTGGCTCTTCATGTTATCCCTGATTGGATAGTTCCATATTTGGCATATATGACCCGGGGCGAGTTACCTGAGGATGAAACTTTGGCCAGGCAGATAACCCGGCGGTCCAAGTCAATGACTATTGTCAATGGTGAGCTACATCATCGCAGTGTCACAGGGGCATTTCAATGTTGTGTTTCACCTGAGGAGGGTTGTGAGATTCTTCGTGAGATTCATGAAGGAGATTGTGGCCACCATGCTGGTTCCAAGTCTCTTGTGGCCAAGGCTTTTCGCCATGGGTTTTATTGGCTAACAGCTCATGCTGATGTTGAGGACTTGGTCAGTAAGTGTGACAGATGTCAGAAGTTTTCACAACGGGTCGATGTACCAGCTCAAGAATTGAGGATGATTCCAATTGCTTGGACGTTTGCAGTCTGGGGGCTTGACATGGTTGGACCTTTTAAGAGATCCAAGGATAAGAAGACCCACCTTTTGGTGGCTGTTGATAAGTTCACCAAGTGGGTCGAGGCAGAGCCAGTCAGTAAGTGTGATGCAGCAACGGCGGTTCAATTCATGAAGAAGGTGATCTTCCGTTTTGGTTTTCCACACAGCATCATAACAGACAATGGCACTAATCTCTCCAAGGGGGATATGAAAGAATTTTGTCAACGTGAGCATATCCGGCTTGATGTATAATCGGTGGCTCACCCTCAATCTAATGGTCAAGCGGAGAGAGCCAATCAAGAGATTCTGAGAGGTATCAAGCCCCGACTTATGGTTCCTTTGCAGAGGATGCCGAGTTGTTGGGTGGAGGAGTTACCATCCGTGTTATGGAGCATTAATACCACACCCAACAGATCTACGGGTTACACGCCTTTCTTCATGGTTTATGGAGTAGAGGCAGTTCTCCCTAGTGACATACGTCATGACTCACCTCGTGTGGCGGCTTATGTTGAAGCGGACAATGAGAAAGCACGTTAGGAAGCACTTGACCTGTTAGATGAGGAGCGTGACATTGTGGCAACCCGTTTGGCGATTTATCAGCAAGATCTGCACCGTTATCACAGCCGTCGGGTTAAGACCAGAACTTTCCAAGAAGGCGACCTGGTGCTCCGGCTTATCCAGGATCAGATTGATGTGCACAAGTTATCCCACCTTGGGAAGGACCCTTTGTGGTCAGCAAGAATCTGAACAATGGGTCATACTACCTTATCGATGTTCGAGACCACAAGGACTCATGCACGTCGGAGGAAGAGACTCGTCGACCATGGAACATTGCTCATCTTCGGCCTTACTACACCTGAGCCATATGCTCTTCTTATGTACATACTTTTGACAATGTATATATTATGATCAATATAATAAACCGGCATCCCTGCTAAAGCGGGGCCTCTGTCGTTTTTTCCTTAAATGAGTTTGTGGTTACATGGGGGCTTCCGGCTTATGCATGAAGTTATGATTACCCTTTGAACCAGCATATAAGCCAATGTAAAAAAACTTGGGGGCTTACTACCCAGGTTAAAAGGACCAAAGAGAGTCTGTTGCAAAAGCACAGCTCACACATAGGTTCCTCTTGAGCACAGCTCAAAATATTACTTGGGGGCTCTTTTGTTCTAAATAACAAATGTGCTATAACCCTTGTGATAGGCTTAAAATCCAGGCTTGGAAGCCAGGTGTATTCACCTAAAACCCCGGGTTATCCCGCCTTTTTAAGTAAGCCACTCCGCCCAGGTATTCCTGGAATGACCCGCCGAACGTTTGACAAGTCAATCTTATATAGACCCTGAACTTGTCAAAGTTAAAATGACAACTGGTTAATGTGAGGTCCATCTTAAAAGGTTTGTAAAATGGTTTAACTCAGTGGCCTGGCAGCCCATGAAAAGCTTCGATTTTTGGCCTGGCAGCCCATGAAAAGCCTCGTTTATCCTGCCTTTTTTCGTTTGCTCTTTATTCAAACAAATTTTTTGAGATGTGTTTTGATGAGGTTTATAATGCTATAATGCACCGGTGTTTATTAACCCGGCCTGGCTTTGATTATAAGTCGCCAGTATGAGATAAAGATAATGCACCGGTGTTTATTAACCCAACATGGCTTTGACTATAAGTCATCAGTATGAGATAAAGATAATCCGGTGTTTATTAACCCGGCCTGGCTTTGACTATAAGTCGCCAGTATGAGATAAAAATATCCGGTGTTTATTAACCCGGTCCGGCTTTGTTCATAAACCGGCAACATATGATAATTATCAGTGTTCAAGTTATGGGTTATCACCCTTACTACACTAGTTTGGTAAACCAACAGTGTGATCCAATATCACAGGTATGATATATTTCATATTTGACTGTTCTTAAATCCAGCCTTGGTTATAAACTATGTTAGTTTCCATGGTTGTATATTGGGCATTATGACCTGTCTAGCGGTAAACCACCAGGACACTTTTTATCTGTTATATGCAGGCACAGATTCCACATTGTTAATATCATAAGCACACATGGCATCTCTTAACATGGCAGATTAACAGTATCTTGCAAAGTAAATATGCACGATGGGATAGCAGATCAAGAGTTTCAACTAGCCTATTACAAGGCGTTTCGATGCCCCAAAAGAATAATTGTTTCTCAACAAGTCTCACAGAGTGCAGAAGCTAAACCGGTCACCGGATTATGAATCCTGGTTGGGCTGACTTGAAGCTTGCGGATCATCCTGCGCCGGTTCATCCTCCTCTTCTCTACCCAGTTGCTGGAAGTCAATGGTTGACCAATCGATCCCAGTTAAGGCTTTGAATACAACTTCATCACTTATAAGTGTGGAGGGGTCAACATGAGGGGCATAGGTATGCTTACGGATTGGCGGGATAAGATTTTGTGCATCATAAGTTGGCGCATTAACCCGTTTGTTGTTAGCATCATAAATCGACTGATAATGTGAAAGATCAGTCTCTTCAGCCAATTTGCTCGCCAATGGATGCATTTCCCTCGTTATGGCTCTGAGGTTGTCATTATCAAAATCCGATCCGTCCTCTTTTATGCTCGGATAGCCCTTTTCAACATCGGCCGGATCAAGGTCAGATATCCATGCTTTGGCCCAAGTTAATGTAGTAAGAGCGCCGGCCCTGGCATCTGATTTCTTCAATTCTTCAAACCGGGCAGGCGTCATAGACAGCCTTTCCAACCTTTCCTTGATCAAGGTTGGGGGCGGTTTATTATGTGAGGCTGTGCAGATGACCCGTTGAACGCCGGTATATAATTGCTCTATAAGTGTATAGGCAGCTTTCAGCTTTTGACGCATATCCGAGCCAAGATGAGCAACGCGACTTCCTGCATTGTCCAAAACATCGGTAAACCGGCAGTTCCATAGATACTACTTATTTAAAGCTTATGAAGAGGATATTTACCGAAAACAGCAGTGGTCATGGCATTAATTTGCCGTTTCAAGCCAGTCAGCTCCTCTACTACCGGATTAAGGGCCGCTTCAGCGTCCACAACCCTCTTTAGCAGAGTTGCTTTCTCTGTGTCCCAGCCTGCCCGATCGCTCTTGAAGCTCTCCTTCAATTTCTCTATGGTTGTTAAAGTGCTGGTCAGCTCCTCCTTGGCTTTGGAAGTTTCTCCTTGTTGAGATTTAATATTCTCTTGAAGGTCGGCGATTTGGGATTCTTTTTTGCTAAGCTCAGCCTACAAGAGACATGCAATTTGTGATTACATATTTGAAGTCCCAAGCACATGACAAGTCATACACTTGGCACTTGGGGGCTAATGTCTATTGCTTATTCTCCAAAAAAATTACAAGTCCCAAGCTTAATACAAGTATTATTCTTGGCACTTGAGGGCTACGCAGGTGAAATTGAAGAATTATTATTCTAAAAAAGTCCCGGTTCATCTTGGAAAGATAAACCGGTCCTTGAGGGCTACACAGGTGAAATTGAAGAATTATTATTCTGAAAAGTCCCGGTTCAACTTGGAAAGATAAACCGGCCCTTGGGGGCTACACAGGCAAAGTTGAAGTATTGTTATTTTACAAGTCCCGGTTCATATCGGTATTATAAACCGACCCTTGGGGGCTACTGGAGTTGATATTATAAATTGGATATAAGGGAAGAATAATTATGCAGTGTTAACAGTATTTACGTCAGATCGCTCCTTCATCATGTTCACTAAACCGGCTTCATAGTCACGGCTTGTGTACAAACGGTTTAAAAACCCAGAATGAATATCTTGGGCGCTGAGGTGGGCATAGCTTTCCAACTCTATTTTGCACTTGCCCTTGTCAACAGCAGATATTTCTTCTTTAGCACTGTGTTTTGACAGAGCAATGGGGTTGCCAGGGGTTGTGTAGCCAAAGCCAGTAACTACAACATCATCTGTCTTGTCATCAGCAGCTTTGACTGGACTTGGTGGTTTCTCAGCAGCTTTAACTGGGCTTGGCGGTTTATCAGCATGACCCATCGGGTCAAGTTCCATTTGTTCAACAAAAGTGTCATGATCTTGAGGTGGCGGATCATCCAGAATAGCGTCAGCATTTGGTTCAAACGGTTCTGGGGTCTTCTCCGGTTTAGTGGTCGTGTTGTCATCAGCCGGTTTATTCAACTTGGCCTTTTTGCTGGGTCTGGCCTTAGCTCTGAAAGGGACGAACATAAAGGTTAGTACAGTAAGCAAACATAAGGTATTAAGGGTTAGTTGAATATGCTCACCCAGGAACAATTTTGAGGGGTGGAAGTTGTGTCCCTGTGGACTCGTCAGAAGACGAATGAGGTGTTCCCTGATAGTTTGAATCAGACGGATTAAGAGGTTGTCGGAAATAACCCGCCTTGGGATAAGATGTGTCAGAAGTATGAGAGACCTCACGGCGGCGTTTACGAACCGGCGTGTTCGGTAAACCGGACGAAGTGACCACATGGCCGCTATGCCGGGTTGTGCGGCGAGCTTCGTGTTGCTGTTTCTTCAAAATAAAGTTTGGATCCAAGTGAGCTAGGGGGTAAGAAAATCTTACTTTCCGGATTGCTTGACGGGTTTTCTGTGTGGGCACAGGGTCTGAACCGGATGAGAGAATAATTACCTCTGCGTCACTTGTGTGGCTAGCTTCCGCATCGTCTTGATAACAATCATTGTCAATGAGGTGTATGAAAAATGAGCCAAGTGAATCAAGTTCTACCTCTGACTCCGGATTATCATCATCAATGATTAATTTGGAAGATTCGGCGGTTTTCTTCTTGGCAGGTTTCTTGGTGACCTTCGTTTTGGCGCGGGGTGTTTTAGCCGGTTTATCCTGCGGCTTCCTCTTCCAGAATGGATCATCACCCTGTTTAAAGATTGAAAGGGTCATAATGGAGTGTCAAAAATATGGATTAAAATAGGAGATAGGCAATTCTTATAGCTGGCGGTTTATTCTGAACATAGAAGGGACTAAGCCCTGTTTTGCTGCAGTCAGCAACCGGTTCATCCAGCATCTTCTTCACACATTCAGTAATTTCAGCATCAGTCAGCTGAATGTCAGTGTGCCGTTGAGGGTCTTTTACATCCCCTGTGTACTCACACATTAAACTGGAACGACGACTTAAAGGCAGTATGCTCCAAGAAACCCAGCAGCGGACGAAATCGATGCCTGTCAAACCGTTTGCTACAAAGGCCCTGAGCTTTGAAAGATGTGGTGCATATTTGGCCCGTTCCTTTGCACTGAGCCTTGCAGGGAGCAGATGTGTACCGGCAAGCCGATGAGCACGGTAACCCGGCAGAGGGTTCTCACCGTCTGGAGATGTATCTTGGCAATAGAACCAAGTTTGATTCCAGTCCTTGGGGTGACTGTGGTGCTTGGCATGAGGGAAGCTGACGTCTTTTCTTTTCTGAATTGCCACCCCGCCAAGTTCAGTATTGGGCCCATCAGTAAACTCGGTGCGGCGGTTTAAGTAAAAGAAATCTCTAAATAATTCGACTGTGGGCTCTTCTTGTAAGTAAGCTTCACAAAAAGCTTGAAAGTTGCAAATATTGGACACAGAGTTAGGTCCAATGTCTTGAGGGTGGAGTTGGAAGAAATGAAGCACATCACAGAAAAATTTCGATCCGGGCGGTTTAAACCCTCGGCTCAGATGGTCAACAAACACAACCACTTCACCATCCTTGGGCTCAGGAGGGTTTTCTGGGCCAGGGGCTCTCCAATGGATGTCATCCTTTTTTGCTAAAGCGCCAGTTGCAACACATCCATTCAGTTCTTCTTCGGTAACTCGGGATGGAACCCAATTGCAGGAATAAAAGGTCTTGGCCATTTCTATGATAAAAAAATTGTGCTGGTTTAAGGTTCATGACTGACAAGCATAAAGCGTCGCAACTTAAGAGGCAGAAAGCGTTGAAGCATGCATAAATGTTAAACCGGAGGTTGACGTTTTCAAGGTTACAAAGATGAGTAATTGGCGGTTTAAGAGGGGACTAATGGTACCTGGCGGGTTATCATTTTCTAAAGTTAAACCGCCTATGCAGGTGTTGAAGATATAGATCTGAGCTTGAAAAATGACTAAGTAATGAAAAACAGGTTTCACAGATTGGTATTATAATTTTGGATCTACCCCGTGTCAGAAAAGGAAAATATATTCAGACTTAAATATTGGTACAGGAGCAGTTGATAAAGGTTCAGATTGGATTTTTCTGTTTAAACAAGATGCACTGATGGAAAAGGACTATGGCTATCGCCGTACATGATAAATATTAAGGTTTGAATCAAAGAGCTACTGCATAGCGACGAACACCGATGAACACTAAAACCCTAAGGACAGATCTATGGCGGAAGGAAAGAAGGCTTACTGATGCTGATGGAATAGCGGAGAGGCGCCGCGATTCTCTGGTGCATTCAGGGTGATGCAGCGGCCGGAGTTGAGGTCAAAGACAAAGACTTGGCGGCGGCGGCTGAGCTTGAGCGCTAGGTTGACTTGATGAAGAAGATGACGCAAAGAGGCACGGGGGGGGGGGGGGGGGATAAGTGACATGCGCGGGAATCGAGGAGCCCCAAATTGGATATGTGACAGGGCTGCCGCCTCGATTTTCGGAGGCTCATTAAAAAAGGTGATGTATATATGGTTTTTTAATAAACAGGTGACGTCATGGCGGTTTACCATGATCTTGGAAGATGACGTCATGGCGAGTTACAAGGCTTTCGCGAAGGTATTGAAGAAGGAATTTTCCTAAGTGTTGAAGATTGACATGAACAAGTTCAAATCAACCTGGGGCCTAATGTTGGGGATATAACTATTGAATATAAACCGCTCAGGAGGGGCCGGGTTATGCTCATAGGTATTTACCCGTATTTTGAAGCCCATGAAGACATGGAAGATGTCGCTTTATGAAGGAGACTTAGTAATAAGGCCCAAAGCCCAAAGGCGGATTAAAGCCCAAGATGTAAACCGCCATAAGATGTATGACTTGTGTTGTAAGATAGGAAAGAGTAGAAACCGAGCCGGACGTGTTTATGAGCCGGCCGAGATTCTGTGAACCGCCGGACGTCAACCTGTGTATATAAAGGGACGACCCGACGGCGGTTTAGGGACAAGAGACAACAGATCGAAAGCCAGGTCAAGCATATTCGCTCCCTGGTCATCGAAACCCTAGCAATACCACATCAAACTGGATTAGGCCTTTACCTTCACCGCAAGGGGCTGAACCAGTATAAACTCCTCGTGTCCTTTGCCCCGATTAACCCCTTTAAGCTAACCCGTCGCGATGGCTCCATGACTAAGTCCTCACACTAGGACATCTGCCGTGACAATTCCACGACACATATGTTTCATGCTATGGTTAGATTTATCGTAATTCTTCTCTTGTATTTGCGGATGCTTGCATGGAGGGGGTAATCATAAGTAGGTTGTTTGTTCAAGCAAGAACAACACTTTAGTTCTGGTCCGCCCACATAACAACTTATCAAAGCAATGAACACGAGTCAATGCATCATGGTGAAAGTAACTTGACGAATTCACGTGTGTCCTCGAGAACGCTTAAATCACTATAAGAGGTACCTCCGGTTTGTCCTTAACAATAATAAGGATTGGGCCACATTGCTACACCTTGTTATTTTTTACTTGTTGCTTGTTGCTACGTCTCCAACGTATATATAATTTTTTATTGTTCCATGCTGTTATATTATCATTTTTGGATGTTTTACAATCATTTTATATCATTTTTTGGGACTAACCTATTGACATAGTGCCCAGTGCCAGTTGCTGTTTTCTGCTTGTTTTTTACATCGCAGGAAATCGATACCAAACGGAGTCCAAATGCAGCCAAACTTTTTTGTGGATTTTTTCTGGACCAGAAGACACCAGATGGGCTAAGAAAGTACCTAAGGGGTGCTCCGAGGGGAGGACAACCCACCAGGGCATGCCTGGGGGCACAGGCGCGCCCAGGTGGGTTGTGCCCACCTCGGTGGCCTCCCGCACCACCTCTTTGCTCTATAAATACCCCAATATTCCAAAAACCCTAGGGGAGTCGACGAAAACCAATTCCAGCCGCCACAAGTTCCAGAACCACCAGATCTAATCTAGAGACCATCACGGAGGGGTTCATCATCCTCATTGGTGCCTCTCTGATGATGCGTGAGTAGTTCATTGTAGACCTATGGATCCGTAGTTAGTAGCTAGATGGCTTCCTCTCTCTTTCTCTCTCTTTTGATTCTCAATACAATGGTCTCTTGGGGATCTATTTGATGTAACTCTTCTTGAGGTGTGTTTGTTGGGATCCGATGAACTTTGGTTTATGATCAGATCTGTGTTTTTATCCATGAAAGTTATTTGAGTCTTTTGATCTCTTATATGCATGATTACTTATAGCCTCATATTTCTTCTTCGATATTTGGATTTTATTTGGCCAACTTGATCAATATCTTGCAATGGGAAGAGGTGCTTTGTGATGGGTTCGATCTTACGGTGCTTGATCCCAGTGGCAGAAGGGGAACCGACACGTATGTATCGTTGCTATTAAGGATAACAAATGGGGTCTATTTCTACATAAATAGATCTTGTCTACATCATGTCGTCGTTCTTATTGCATTACTCCATTTTTCCCTGAACTTAATACACTAGATGCATGCTGGATAGCGGTCGATGTGTGGAGTAATAGTAGTAGATGCAGGCAGGAGTCGGTCTACTAATCTTGGACGTGATGCCTATATAATGATCATTGCCTGGATATCGTCATGATTATTTGAAGTTCTATCAATTGCCCAACAGTAATTTGTTTACCCACCGTATGCTATTTTTCTCAAGAGAAGCCACTAGTGAAATCTACGGCCCCCGGGTCTCTTCTTTATTATATTTGCCTTCGCGATCTACTTTTATTTGCTTTTATTTTTAGATCTATTAATACAAAAATACAAAAATACCTTGCTGCAATTTATTGTTATTTATTTTATCTCGCGTTCCCATGAGATCTATTTATCCAATCTACTACAATTTTACCTATCTTTTTACCCGTGAGGGATTGACAACCCCTCTCTTACGTCGGGTTGCAAGTATTTGTTCTTTGTGTGCAGGAGCTGTTTACGTGGTGTTGTGTTGTTCTCCTACTGGTTCGATAACCTTGGTCTCATCACTGAGGGAAATACCTACCGTTGCTGTGCTGCATCATCCCTTCCTCTTTGGGGAAATACCGACGTAGTTCAAGCAAACATCAAAAGGAGTTTCTGGCGCCATTGCCGGGGAGACATCATCAACATCTACTAGCTTCCTAATCACAAATCTCATCTTCTTGCAATTTATATTATTCGCCATTTGCCTCTCGTTTTCATATCCCCCACTTCACAAAAATTTGCTGTTTTATTCGCCTTCTTTCCGTTCGCCTTTTTCGTGACCGATCTCTTGTTTGCTTGTGTTGCCATGTGTCTCTTATTTGCTTGCATCTTCGCTTGCTAAAAATCTATTGATATGGATCCTCATCCACTTGCTAATCTTTTTAAAAGACCAAATTATGATGAACCAATTGCTAGTGAATTGAGTTCACTAGATCATCTTTATGAAGTTTTGCTTGAGGTTTATGAACTTCAAATTGTGATGGAGTGTTAAATGGAGAAATTTATAAAGTGATTCATGATAGCTCCTTGGATGAAAAGCATGATTGCAATGATGTTATTAAAAATTCTGTTAATGTCAATTGTGCTAATAATATGCAAAACCCCAAGCTTGGGGATTTTAATATTGCTATGTCCACTACTTATTGCAATGATCATGATTGGGGTGATAATGATTCTTATGATCTTGATAGTTTATTTAAGCCTCATGATGAATATGTTTGCAATAATATTGAAAGTGGGTTTGGAAGAGTGTCAACTCTAGGTAATAATGATCCCACTAATTTGAAGAATTATCAATCTTATGTTTTTTTAATAAAAGTGGGCTTCGAGAGGTTATGACTTTATTTGATGATAATCCCACTATTTTGGAAGAGTGTCAACTTTGCATGCATGTGGGTCATGATGAAAATATTTCATATGATAGCTATATTATGGAATTTTATTATGATCCCGTGTGTAATTATTATGAGAGAGGAAAATATTGTGGTGGAACTTTTTATGTTACTAAATTACCTCTCGTTATGTTGAGATCGTCAATGTTTTATTCTTCTACCTTGCATATTCTAGAAATTTCTTGTCTTGATAATTTGTTTGCTTATAAAATGCCTATTCATAGGAAGTATGTTAGACTTAAATGTGTTTTTCACATGTTACATGATGCTCTCTTCGTGGTTTAACTACTATCTTTCATGTGAGCATCATTGAAATCTTATGCCTAGCTAAGGGCATAAAACGATAGCGCTTGTTGGGAGGCAACCCAATGTATAAAATTTATTTTTGTCTTTTTCTTTCTGTTCTTGAGTGTTTGCAAAATTATGCTACTGTTATGATTGTGTTTTTTGTGTTTTAGTTAGTGTTTGTGCCAAGCAAAGCCATTGGGATCATGTTGGGTGATAGTTGATTTGATCTTGCTGAAAAACAAAAACTTTTGCACTCACAAAAATTCTCATTTTTAACAGAAGCATGATAAAATACCAATTCTTTTTGCAGAAGATTAATATAAAAATTTCTCATGTTGTCCTAATTTTTCAGAATTTTTGGAGTAACAGAAGTATTCGAAATATACAGATTGCTACAGACAGTTCTGTTTTTGACAGATTCTGTTTTCTTTGTGTTGTGTGCTTGTTTTGATGATTCTATGTTTTCCTTTGAAGGGTTGTTGCCATAGAAAAGTTGGAATACAGTAGATATAGTGCAAAAATAAAATATGAATTTGTTTGCAACAATACTTATATTAGTGATTTGCTTTCTTATACTAACGGATCTCACGAAGGTTTTGTTGAGTTTTGTGTGATTGAAGTTTTCAAGTTTTGGGTGATATTACGATGGATGAACGAATAAGGATTAGCAAAAGGCTAAGATTGGGAATGCCCATGGCACCCCAAGATAATATTCAAGAAGTATCAAGCAACTAAGCTTGGGGATGCCCCCGTGTGGCATCCCCTCTTTCCTCTAACAACCACCGGTATTTTACTTGGAGCTATATTTTTATTCGTCACATTCATGAGTTTTGCTTGGAGCATCTTGTATGTTATGAGTCTTTGCTTGTTTTTCTTTTAATTTTAAGTCATGAATCCTTGTTGGACACACCTATTTGAGAGAGCCAAAATTATGCTATGACTTGTTAGAATTGCTCTCTATGCTTCACTTAAATCTTTATGAGCTATGTAATTGCTCTAGTGCTCCACTTATATCTTTTTGAGCACGGTGTGCTTTAGTATTTTTGAAGAAATTCTCTCATGCTTTACTTAGATTTATTTGAGAGTTAGTAAATTTTTTAAGAAATTCTCTCTTGCTTCACTTAAATTATTTTGAGAGAAAGAATTATGATGATCATGTTCTTCACTTATATTTGTTTGAGCTTATTAAAAGCAACATATGAAATTAGTTCCAAAGTGATAGATATCCAAGGAGGATATAAAAAAAATCATGAAGATCATTGGACAAAATAAACTTGAGTCTTTGTAATAGTTTTGAGATATGATGATATCATATGTGAGTCATGTTGATGAGTAATTGTACTTTAGTAAGAATATTGGTGTTAAGGTTTGTGATTCCCTATGCTAGCAAGAAAGTCAATAGTTATGCAATTAAATTACATCCTACTTGTGATGCATTATTCGGTGTTAGTTATGCTTAATGCTCGCTTATGAGATTTTTTGTTCTTGGTTGGATGCTTCTCAATCTTTTGCTAGCCTTTATTTGCACTAAGTATGATCACTACTTGTGCATCCAAAAACCTTTAAACCAGTTTTGCCACATGAGTCCACCATACCTACCTATATGCGATATTCTTTTGCCATTCTAAGTAAATTTGTATGTGCCATCTCTAATTTTCAAAATAAATTTCTCTTTTGTGTGCTCGTACCGCTCATGAAACAGTGGGGGTGGCTAATATATTTCCATGCTAGATGTGTTATTCTCAAGATGAGTGTTTATTCACTTGTCATTGCACGAGAGTACGACAAAGGTATTAGGGATGGCCAGTCCCGGAATGAAAAATGAATTTACTTTATGTTGTCAAATAATAAATTCCTTAAAAAGTGTTGGTATGGAAGGCACCCATGGATACGGTTAGCCATGGAAAGTGAAATTATTTGGAAAAATGAGTAAACTTTATTTTCTGTTTGGGAACCTCCTATGGTATATCTAGCATGGAAAGTATTGGGAACTACTCGATCATTTTCGTTGAGAGGAAAAGCATGCCTCCCAAAATGTTTTTATGTCTATCTTTTTTGCTTTGAGCTCTGGCACCTCTAAAATCCCTACTTCCCTTCGCGAAGGGCCTTTCTTTTACTTTATGCAATTTTTATTTTTATTTGAGTCTCCATATTCTCTTATAAAGCACCAACTAATGGGTACTATGATCGTACTTGAGCATTGGGTATAGCTAATATGCGAGTGTGTTTCATGAATGGATCAATGATTGAGCATAATGGGCTAGGGATAACTTGCTTTAGTGTTGATATTTTGAAAGACACGGTTGCTTGTTGATATGCTTGAGTATTAAAGTCCTCATGTCAAAACTAGACTATTGTTTTGAACCATATAAAAGTCGAAATGTCCATGCTAGAAAGAAAATAATATGTGATGAACATGTTAGGCAGCATTCCACATAAAAAATTCTGTTTTTATCATTTACCTACTCAAGGACGAGCAGGAATTAAGCTTGGGGATGCTGATACGTCTCCAATGCATCTATAATTTTTGATTGTTCCATGCTGTTATATTATCATTTTTGGATGTTTTACAATCATTTTACATCATTTTTGGGACTAACCTATTGACATAGTGCCCAGTGCCAGTTGTTGTTTTCTGCTTGTTTTTTACATCGCAGGAAATCAATACCAAATGGAGTCCAAACGCAGCGAAACTTTTTGAGGATTTTTTCTGGACTAGAAGACACCAAATGGGCCAAGAAAGTACCTGAGGGGTGCTCTGAGGGGAGCACAACCCACCAGGGCACGCCTGGGTGCCCAGGCGCGCCCAGGTGGCTTGGGCCCATCTCGGTGGCCTCCCGCACCGCCTCTTTGCTCTATAAATACCCCAATATTCCAGAAATCCTAGGGGAGTCGACGAAAATCAATTCCAGCCGCTGCAAGTTCTAGAACCACCAGATCCAATCTAGACACCATCACAGAGGGGTTCATCATCCTCATTGGTGCCTCTACGATGATGCGTGAGCAGTTCATTATAGATCTACGGGTCCATAGTTAGTAGCTAGATGGCTTCCTCTCTCCCTCTTTTGATTCTCAATACAATGATCTCTTGGATATCTATTTGATGTAACTCTTTTTGCGATGTGTTTGTTGGGACCCGATGAACGTTGAGTTTATGATCAGATCTATGTTTTTATCCAGGAAAGCTATTTGAGTCTTTTGATCTCTTATATGCATGATTACTTATAGCCTCGCATTTCTTCTCCTATATTTGGGTTTTGTTTAGACAACTTGATCTATTTATCTTGCAATGGGAAGAGGTGCTTTGTGATGGGTTCGATCTTACGGTGCTTGATCCCAGTGACAGAAGGGGAACCGACACGTATGTATCGTTGCTATTAAGGATAACAAGATGGGGTCCATTTCTACATAAATAGATCTTGTCTACATCATGTCATCGTTCTTATTGCATTACTCCGTTTTTCCATGAACTTAATGTTGGGGAACGCAGTAATTTCAAAACTTTTCCTACGATCACGCAAGATCTATGTGATGCATAGCAACGAGCGGCAGAATGTTGTCCACGTACCCTCGTAGACCGTAAGCGGAAGCATTATGACAACGCAGTTGATGTAGTCGTCCGTCTTCACGATCGACCGATCCTAGTACCGAAAGTACGACACCTCCGCGATCTGCACACGTTCAGCTCGGTGACGTCCCATGAACTCTTGATCCAGCTGAGTGTCGAGGGAGAGCTTCGTCAGCACGAAGGCGTGATGACGGTGATGATGAAGCTACCGGTGCAGGGCTTCGCCTAAGCACTACGACGATATGACCGAGGTGGATTATGGTGGAGGGGGGCACCGCACACGGCTAAGACAATGATCAACTTGTGTGTCTATGGGGTGCCCCCCTCCCCTGTATATAAAGGAGTGGAGGAGGGGGAGGGCCGGCCCTCTCTATGGCGCGCCCTAGGGGAGTCCTACTCCCACCGGGAGTAGGATTCCCCCCTTCCAAGTAGGAGTAGGAGAGGAAGGAAGGAGGAGAGAGGGAGGAAGGAAAGGGGGCCGGGCCCCCTCCCAATTTGGATTGGGCTTGGGGGGGGGGGGGCGCCCCCTCCTAGGCCGCCTCCTCCTCTCTCCCACTAAGGCCCAATAAGGCCTATATACTCCCCGGGGGGTTCCAGTAACCTCCCGGTACTCCGGTAAATGCCCGAACTCACCCGGAACCATTCCAATGTCCAAACATAGCCATCCAATGTATCGACCATGCCGAGACTCCTCATCATGTCCGTGATCATATCCGGGACTCCGAACAACCTTCAGTACATCAAAACACATAAACTCATAATACTGATCGTCACCGAACATTAAGCGTGCGGACCCTACGGGTTCGAGAACTATGTAGAAATGACCAAGACTCATCTCTGGTCAATAACCAATAGCGGAACCTGGATGCTCATATTGGTTCCTACATATTCTACGAAGATCTTTATCGGTCAAACCGCATAACAACATACGTTGTTCCCTTTGTCATCGGTATGTTACTTACCCGAGATTCGATCGTCGGTATCTCAATACCTAGTTCAATCTCGTTACTGGCAAGTCTCTTTACTCGTTCCATAATGCATCATCTTGCAACTAACTCATTAGTCACATTGTTTGCAAGGCTTATAATGATGTGCATTACCGAGAGGGCCCAGAGATACCTCTCCGACAATCGGAGTGACAAATCCTAATCTCGATCTATGCCAACTCAACAAACACCATTGGAGACACCTGTAGAGCATCTTTATAATCACCTAGTTACATTGTGACGTTTGATAGCACACAAAGTGTTCCTCCGGTATTCGGGAGTTGCATAATCTCATAGTCATAGGAACATGTATAAGTCATGAAGAAATCAATAGCAACATACTAAACGATCAAGTGCTAATCTAACGGAATGGGTCAAGTCAATCACATCATTCTCTAATGATGTGATCCCGTTCATCAAATGACAACTCATATCTATGGCTACGAAACTTAACCATCTTTGATTAACGAGCTAGTCAAGTAGCGGCATATTAGTGACACTCTGTTTGTCTATGTATTCGCTAATACAATTCTAGCATGAATAATAAACATTTATCATGATATAAGGAAATATAAATAACAACTTTATTATTGCCTCTAGGGCATATTTCCTTCAGTCTCCCACTTGCACTAGAGTCAATAATCTAGATTACACAGTAATGATTCTAACACCCATCGAGTCTTGGTGCTGATCATGTTTTGCTCGTGAGAGAGGCTTAGTCAATGGGTCTGCACCATTCAGATCCGTATGTATCTTGCAAATCTCTATGTCTCCCTCCTTGACTTGATCGCGGATGGAATTGAAGCGTCTCTTGATGTGCTTGGCTCTCTTGTGAAATCTGGATTCTTTTGCCAAGGCAATTGCACCAGTATTGTCACAAAAGATTTTCACTGGACTCGATGCACTAGGTATGACACCTAGATCGGATATGAACTCCTTCATCCAGATTCCTTCATTTGCTGCTTCCGAAGCAGCTATGTACTCCGCTTCACACGTAGATCCCGCCACGACGCTTTGCTTAGAACTGCACCAACTGACAGCTCCACCGTTCAATATAAATACGTATCCGGTTTGTGACTTAGAGTCATCCGGATCAGTGTCAAAGCTTGCATCGACGTAACCATTTACGACGAGCTCTTTGTCACTCCATAAACGAGAAAAATATCCTTAGTCCTTTTCAGGTATTTCAGGATGTTCTTGACCGCTGTCCAGTGATCCACTGCTGGATTACTTTGGTACCTCCCTGCTAAACTAATAGCAAGGCACACATCAGGTCTGGTACACAGCATTGCATACATGATAGAACCTATGGCTTAAGCGTAGGGAATGACCTTCATTTTCTCTCTATTTTCTGCAGTGGTCGGGCATTGAGTCCGACTCAACTTCACACCTTGTAACACAGGCAAGAACCCTTTCTTTGCTTGATTCATTTTGAACTTCTTCAAAACTTTATCAAGGTATGTGCTTTGTGAAAGTCCAATTAAGTGTCTTGATCTATCTCTATAGATCTTGATGCCCAATATATAAGCAGCTTCACCAAGGTCTTTCATTGAAAAACTCTTGTTCAAGTATCCTTTTATGCTATCCAGAAATTCTATATCATTTCCAATCAGCAATATGTCATCCACATATAATATTAGAAATGCTACAGAGCTCCCACTCACTTTCTTGTAAATACATGCTTCTCCAAAAGTCTGTATAAAACCATATGCTTTGGTCACACTATCAAAACATTTATTCCAACTCCGAGATGCTTGCACCAGTCCATAAATGGATCGCTGGAGCCTGCACACTTTGTTAGCATCCTTTGGATCGATAAAACCTTCAGGTTGCATCATATACAACTCTTGTTCCAGAAATCCATTCAGGAATGCAGTCTTTACATCCATTTGCCAAATTTCATAATCATAAAATGCAGCAATTGCTAACATGATTCGGGCGGACTTAAGCATCGCTACGGGTGAGAATGTCTCATCGTAGTCAACTCCTTGAACTTGTCGAAAACCTTTTGCAACAAGTTGAGCTTTGTAGACAGTAACATTACCGCCAGCGTCAGTCTTCTTCTTGAAAATCCATTTATTCTCGATGGCTTGCTGATCATTGGGCAAGTCAACCAAAGTCCACACTTTGTTCTGATACATGGACCCCATCTCAGATTTCATGGCCCCAAGCCATTTTCCGGAATCTGGGCTCATCATCGCTTCCTCGTAGTTCATAGGTTCGTCATGGTCAAGTAACATGACCTCCAGAACAGGATTACCGTACCACTCTGGTGCGGATCTTACTCTGGTTGACCTACGAGGTTCAGTTGTAACTTGATCTGAAGTTACATGATCATCATCATTAGCTTCCTCACTAATTGTTGTAGGAGTCACAGGAACTGATTTCTGTGATGAACTACTTTCCAATAAGGGGGCAGGTACAGTTACCTCATCAAGTTCTACTTTACCCCACTCACTTCTTTCGAGAGAAACTCCTTCTCTAGAAAGGATCCATTCTTAGCAACGAATGTCTTGCCTTCGGATCTGTGATAGAAGGTGTACCCAACAGTCTCCTTTGGGTATCCTATGAAGACACATTTCTCCAATTTGGGTTCGAGCTTATCAGGTTGAAGCTTTTTCACATAAGCATCGTGGCCCCAAACTTTAAGAAACGACAACTTGGGTTTCTTGCCAAACCACAGTTCATAAGGTGTCGTCTCAACGGATTTAGATGGTGCCCTATTTAACGTGAATGTAGCCGTGTCTAAAGCATAACCCCAAAACGATAGCGGTAAATCAGTAAGAGACATCATAGATCGCACCATATCTAATAAAGTGCGGTTACGACGTTCGGACACACCATTACGTTGTGGTGTTCCGGGTGGCGTGAGTTGTGAAACTATTCCGCATTGTTTCAAATGAAGACCAAACTCGTAACTCAAATATTCTCCTCCATGATAAGATCGCAGAAACTTTATTTTCTTGTTACGATGATTTTCCACTTCACTCTGAAATTCTTTGAACTTTTCAAATGTTTCAGACTTGTGTTTCATCAAGTAGATATACCCATATCTTCTCAAATCATCTGTGAAGGTGAGAAAATAACGACACCCGCCGCGAGCCTCAATATTCATCGGACCACATACATCAGTATGTATGATTTCCAACAAATCTGTTGCTCGCTCCATTGTTCCGGAGAACGGAGTTTTATTCATCTTGCCCATGAGGCATGGTTCGCAAGTACCAAGTGATTCATAATCAAGTGATTCCAAAAGTCCATCAGAATGGAGTTTCTTCATGCGCTTTATACCAATATGACCCGAACGGCGTGCCACAAATAAGTTGCACTATCATTATCAACTCTGCATCTTTTGGCTTCAATATTATGAATATGTGTGTCACTACTATCGAGATTCAGTAAAAATAGACCACTCTTCAAGGGTGCATGACCATAAAAGATATTACTCATATAAATACAACAACCATTATTCTCTGATTTAAATGAATAACCGTCTCGCATCAAACAAGATCCAGATAATGTTCATGCTTAACGCTGGCACCAAATAACAATTATTCAGGTCTAAAACTAATCCCGAAGGTAGATGTAGAGGTAGCGTGCCGACGGCGATCACATCGACTTTCGAACCATTTCCCACACGCATCGTCACCTCGTCCTTAGCCAACCTTTGCTTAATCCGTAGTCCCTGTTTCGAGTTGCAAATATTAGCAACAGAACCAGTATCAAATACCAGGCACTACTGACAAATACTTGGGGCAGTTCCGCTTCCAGTGACAAGTCCCTTTGCAGTAGAAGCACTCAGTCTCAGGCTTAGGTCCAGACTTGGGCTTCTTCACTTGAGCAGCAACTTGCTTGCCGTCCTTCTTGAAGTTCCCCTTCTTCCCTTTACCCTTTTTCTTGAAACTGGTGGTCTTGTTGACCATCAACACTTGATGCTCTTTCTTGATTTCTACCTACGCAGCCTTTAGAATTGCGAAGAGCTCGGGAATTGTCTTATCCATCCCTTGCATATTATAGTTCATCACGAAGCTCTTGTAGCTTGGTGGAAGTGATTGAAGAATTTTTTCAATGACACTATCATCAGGAAGATTAACTCCCAGTTGAATCAAGTGATTGTTATACCCAGACATTTTGAGTATATGTTCACTGACAGAACTATTCTCCTCCATTTTGTAGCTGTAGAACTTATTGGAGACTTCATCTCTCAATCCGGGCATTTGCTTGAAATATTAACTTCAACTCCTAGAACATCTCATATGCTCCATGACGTTCAAAATGTCGTTAAAGTCCCGGTTCTAAGCCATAAAGCATGGCACACTGAACTATCGAGTAGTCATCAGCTTTGCTCTGCCAGACGTTCATAACATCTGGTGTTGCTCCTGCAGTGGGTTTGGCACCTAGCGGTGCTTCCAGGACGTAATTCTTCTGTGCAGCAATGAGGATAATCCTCAAGTTATGGACCCAGTCCGTGTAGTTGCTACCATCATCTTTCAACTTAGCTTTCTCTAGGAACGCATTAAAATTCAATGAAACAATAGCACAGGACATCTATCTACAACAACATAGACATGCAAAATACTATCAGGTACTAAGTTCATGATAAATTAAAGTTCAATTAATCATATTACTTAAGAACTCCCACTTAGATAGACATCCTTCTAATCATCTAAGTGATCACGTGATCCAAATCAACTAAACCATGTCCGATCATCACGTGAGATGGAGTAGTTTTCAATGGTGAACATCACTATGTTGATCATATCTACTATATGATTCACGCTCGACCTTTCGGTCCCAGTGTTCCGAGGCCATATCTGCATATGCTAGGCTCGTCAAGTTTAACCTGAGTATTCTGCGTGTGCAAAACTGGCTTGCACCCGTTGTATGTGAACGTAGAGGTTATCACACCCGATCATCACGTGGTGTCTCGGCACGACGAACTTTCGCAACGGTGCATACTCAGGGAGAACACTTGTACCTTGAAATTTAGTGAGAGATCATCTTATAAAGCTACCGCCGAACTAAGCAAAAAAGATGCATAAAGGATATACATCACATGCAATCAATATAAGTGATATGATATGGCCATCATCATCTTGTGCCTTTGATATCCATCTCCAAAGCACCGTCATGATCACGATCGTCACCGGCGCGATACCTTGATCTCCATCGTAGCATTGTTGTCGTCTCGCCAACTATTGTTTCTACGACTATCGCTATCGCTTAGTGATAAAGTAAAAACAATTACAGGGCGATTGCATTGCATACAATAAAGCGACAACCATATGGCTCCTGCCAGTTGCCGATAACTTTGTTACAAAACATGATCATCTCATACAATAAAATTTAGCATCATGTCTTGACCATATCACATCACAACATGCCTGCAAAAACAAGTTAGACGTCCTCTACTTTGTTGTTGCAAATTTTACGTGGCTGCTACGGGCTGAGCAATAACCGTTCTTACCTACGCATCAAAACCACAACGATTTTTCGTCAAGTGTGCTGTTTTAACCTTCAACAAGGACCTGGCGTAGCCACACTCAATTCAACTAAAGTTGGAGAAACTGACACCCGCGAGCCACCTATGTGCGAAGCACGTCGGTAGAACCAGTCTTGCGTAAGCGTACGCGTAATGTCGGTCCGGGCCGCTTCATCCAACAATACCCCTGAATCAAAGTATGACAGGCTGGTAAGCAGTATCACTATTATCGCCCACAACTCATTTGTGTTCTATTCGTGCAGATAACATCAACGCATAAACCTGGCTCGGATGCCACTGTTGGGGAACGCAGTAATTTCAAATTTTTTCCTACGATCACGCAAGATCTATGTGATGCATAGCAACGAGCAGGAGAATGTTGTCCACGTACCCTCGTAGACCGTAAGCAGAAGCGTTATGACAACGCGGTTGATGTAGTCGTACGTCTTCACGATCGATCGATCCTAGTACCGAAAGTACGGCACCTCCGCGATCTGCACATGTTCAGCTCGGTGACGTCCCACGAACTCTTGATCTAGCTGAGTGCCGAGGGAGAGCTTCGTCAGCACGACGGCGTGATGGCGGTGATGATGAAGCTACCGGCGCAGGTCTTCGCCTAAGCACTACGACGATATGACCGAGGTGGATTATGGTGGAGGGGGGCACCGCACATGGCTAAGACAATGATCAACTTGTGTGTCTATGGGGTGCCCCTCCCCTGTATATAAAGGAGTGGAGGAGGGGGAGGGCCGACCCTCTCTATGGCGCGCCCTAGGGGAGTCCTACTCCCACCAGGAGTAGGATTCCCCCCTTCCAAGTAGGAGTAGGAGAGGAAGGAAGGAGGAGAGAGGGAGGAAGGAAAGGGGGGCCGGCCCCCCTCCCAATTCGGATTGGGCTTGGGGGGGGCCCACCTAGGCCGCCTCCTCCTCTCTCTCACTAAGGCCCAATAAGGCCCATATACTCCCCGGGGGTTCCGGTAACCTCCTGGTACTCCGGTAAATGCCCGAACTCACCCGGAACCATTCCGATGTCCAAACATAGCCATCCAATATATCGATCTTTATGTGTCGAGCATTTCGAGACTCCTCGTCATGTCCGTGATCATATCCGGGACTCCGAACAACCTTCGGTACATCAAAACACATAAACTCATAATACCGATCGTCACCGAATGTTAAGCGTGCAGACCCTACAGGTTCGAGAACTATGTAGACATGACCGAGACCCATCTCTGGTCAATAACCAATAGCGAAACCTGGATGCTCATATTGGTTCCTACATATTCTACGAAGATATTTATCGGTCAAACCGCATAACAACATACGTTGTTCCCTTTGTCATCGATATGTTACTTGCCCGAGATTCGATCGTCGGTATCTCAATACCTAGTTCAATCTCGATACCGGCAAGTCTCTTTACTCGTTCCGTAATACATCATCCCTCAACTAAATCATTAGTCATATTGCTTGCAAGACTTATAATGATGTGCATTACTGAGAGGGCCCAGAGATACCTCTCCGACAATCGGAGTGACAAATCCTAATCTCGATCTATGCCAACTCAACAAACATCATCGGAGAGACACTTGTAGAGCATCTTTATAATCACCTAGTTATATTGTGATGTTTGATAGCACACAAAGTGTTCCTCCGGTATTCGGGAGTTGCATAATCTCATAGTCATAGAAACATGTATAAGTCATGAAGATAGCAATAGCAACATACTAAACGATCAAGTGCTAAGCTAACGGAATGGGTCAAGTCAATCACATCATTCTCTAATGATGTGATCCCGTTCATCAAATGACAACTCATGTCTATGGCTACGAAACTTAACCATCTTTGATTAACGAGCTAGTCAAGTAGAGGCATACTAGTGACACTCTGTTTGTCTATGTATTCACACATGTACTAAGTTTCCGGTTAATACAATTCTAGCATGAATAATAAACATTTATCATGATATAAGGAAATATAAATAACAACTTTATTATTGCCTCTAGGGCATATTTCCTTCACTTAATACACTAGATGCATGTTGGATAGCGGTCGATGTGTGGAGTAATAGTAGTAGATGCAGGCAGGAGTCGGTCTACTAATCTTGGACGTGATGCCTATATAATGATCATTGCCTGGATATCGTCGTAATTATTTGAAGTTCTAACAATTGCCCAATAGTAATTTGTTTACCCATCGTATGCTATATTTCTCGAGAGAAGCCACTAGTGAAATCTACGGCCCCCGGGTCTCTTCTTTATTATATTTGCCTTCACGATCTATTTTTATTTGCTTTTATTTTCAGATCTATTAATCCAAAAATACAAAAATACTTTGCTGTAATTTATTATCATTTATTTTAGCTCGCATTCCCGCGAGATCTATTTATCCAATCTACTACAATTGTACCTATGTTTTTACCCGGGAGGGATTGACAACCCCTCTCTTACGTCGGGTTGCAAGTATTTTTTCTTTGTGTGCATGAGCTGTTTACGTGGTTCTCCTACTGGTTCGATAACCTTGGTCTCATCACTAAGGGAAATACCTACCATTGCTGTGCTGCATCATCCCTTCCTCTTTGGGGAAATACCGACGTAGTTCAAGCAAACATCACTTGTTACTGATTATCTAGCTATCAAACTATTTATCAAAACTATCTTACACCACTTGTAGGAAATACCTGGCTGAAAACCGCTTATTGATTCCTTCTATTCCTCATTGGGTTCGACAGTCTTACTTATCAAAAGAAATACGATTGATCCCCTATACTTGTGGGTCATCAGTACCATCTATTGCGCCAATGCAATAATGGAAATGGCATGAAAAGATGGTGTTATGGTTGTACCAGAACAATACAAGCATGTCAAGGCATGAACTACGAGTAATGCTGTGACGCCCCCGATTCAATCGTACACTAATCATACACGCAAACGTGTACGATCAAGATCAGGGACTCAAGGGAAGATATCACAACACAACTCTAAAATAAAATAAGTCATACAAGCATGATAATACAAGCCAGGGCCTCGAGGGCTCGAACACAAGTGCTCGATCATAGACGAGTCAGTGGAAGCAACAATATCTGAGTACAGACATAAGTTAAACAAGTTGCCATAAGATGGCTAGCACAAACTGGGATACAGATCGAAAGAGGCGCAGGCCTCCTGCCTGGGATCTGTAACGCCCACGATGCGGCTATATCTCCCACGTGTCGAGGCACGACTTAGAGGCATAACCGCATTGTGGTTTTGTCGCAAGAAGGGTCATCTTCACACAACCCCATGTAATGAACAAGAATGGGATAACGAGAGTTGGCTTACAATCGCCACTTCACACAATTCATAAATATAATTCATACATCATCCAAAATCCACACATAGACCGGCTACGGTCAAATCCAAATGAAAATAAGATAACCCCAAATGCTAGATCCCCGATCGTCCCAACTGGGCTCCACTACTGATCATCAGGAAAAGAAACATAGTAACTACCACGTTCTTCATCGAACTCCCACTTGAGCTCGGTTTCGTCACCTGCACTGGCATCGTCGGCACCTGCAACTGTTTTGGTAGAATCTATGAGTCACGAGGACTCAGCAATCTCACACCCGCGAGATCAAGACTATTTAAGCTTATAGGAAAGGATGGTGTAATGAGGTGGAGCTGCAGCAGGCAATAAGCATACATAGTGGCTAACATACGCAAAAGAGAGCGAGAAGAGAAGCAACGGAACGGTCGTCATCTAGTAATGACCAAGAAGTGATCCTGAACTCCTACTTACGTCATTCATAACTCAAACCGTGTTCACTTCCCGGACTCCGCCGAGAAGAGACCATCACGGCTACACACACGGTTGATGTATTTTAATTAAGTCAAGTGACAAGTTCTCTACAACCGGACATTAACAAATTCCCATCTGCCTCATAACCGCGGGCACGGCTTTCGAAAGATAATACCCTGCAGGGTTGTCCCAACTTAGCCCATCATAAGCTCTCATGGTCAACAAAGGATAAACCTTCTCCCGAGAAGACCCGATCAGTCTCGGAATCCCGGTTTACAAGAAATTTCGACAATGGTAAAACAAGACCAGCAAAGCCGCCCGATGTGCCGACAAATCCCGATAGGAGCTGCACATATCTCGTTCTCAGGGCAACACCGGATGAGACATCCTACGAGTAAAACCAGACCTCGAGTTTCCATGAGGGGGCCCCACAGTCTACTCAGTTTGGACCAACACTCGAAGGAGCATTGGCCCAAGGGGGGGGGGGTAAAATAAGATGACCCTCGGGCTCGCGAAAACCCAAGGGAAAAGGCTTAGGTGGCAAATGGTAAAACCAAGGTTGGGCCTTGCTGGAGGAGTTTTATTCAAGGCGAATTGTCAAGGGGGTCCCATAAATCACCCAACCGCGTAAGGAACGCAAACTCAAGGAACATAATACCGGTAAGACGGAAACTAGGGCGGCAAGAGTGGAACAAAACACCAGGCATAAGGCCGAGCCTTCCAACCTTTACCAAATATATAGATGCATTAATTAAATAAGAGATATTGTGATATTCCAAAATATCCATGTTCCAACATGGAACCAACTTCATCTTCACCTGCAACTAGAACGCTATAAGAAGGGCTGAGCAAAAGCGGTAACTTAGCCAAACAACGGTTTGCTAGGAAAGGATGGTTAGAGGTTTAACATGGCAATATGGGAGGCATGATATAGCAAGTGGTAGGTAGCGCAGCATGGCAATAGAACGAACAACTAGCAAAGCAAAGATAGAAGTGATTTCGAGGGTATGGTCATCTTGCCTGCAAGGTTCTCAGAGTTGTCGAAAGCTTGATCCTCGTAAGCGTACTCAACAGATTCCTCGTAAGCGTACTCGTCTCCTGGGTCTACCCAAAACAAGAACACAAGCAACGGAACCACAATCAATCACGAGAAATGCACAAGCAACATGATGCAAAACATGAATGATATGTGAGATGTGGTATGCGATGCATATGCGTGCTCCAGAAGGAAAATGATGAACAAGGCAGTAACTTGGCAAACCAAGCAAGCCACTAGAAAGATGAGATGATTTCGGTTGAAATCGATATTAAGATCACCGGAAACGGATGCACGGTTTGCAAATGGCAAGCAAAACAAGAATGCCACGAATCTGCGGTTAACAACATGATAGCACTTAGAATACATTAAGGAACTATACTATATCACTCCAACATAGCAACAAAGCATATGGCGGTAATCGACAGGTGATGCTTGACAAAAGATGAACACTGAGCAACGGCTAGATCACAACACAACAGGTTCAAACAAGCATGGCAAAAGTGCAAAAGCTAACAGGTTCACAGACTTGGTGAAATTACTGGACATGCCTGAAACAGCATCAGGTAGCAATGTTCAGAGCACGAAATCAACATGCTACAAGAACTTAACATAGCAACACAAGGCATGGCAGTATTCTACTAAATTCATATGACAAAAGTCCCTTACTTACCATAAGCCAAAAAGGACCAGAAGATATGATGGCAACCATGTAAACATAGCAAGTTTCGTTAACAGGTTTCGGACTTAGCAGAAACAGTAATATGAAGGCATCTTGGTGAGCTTGATGCACTAAACACAAAGCAATGCATGACAAAACAAGCATACCTACAGCAAGATGGCATGTTTATGAAGCTATCCATGGCAAGAGCAAGTACATAGCATGTATGAAACAACTACAACAAGCTTGGCAAAAATTGAATATCATGCTAACAATCTGCCAGAAATATTTTATAGCAAAAGTAGAGCAAGAATGAGTCATGCTATGGCACTCCATAATTGCAAACAAGGGCATCAATCGATCAAATACAACAATATCTACAAAACATCCTTACTGAAGATCACCAAAATAAGCATGGATCTCTCTGTAGCCACATGGATACATATCAACAAAATAACAGCAGTCACAGACTGTAAAATTACCGTCTCTGAAAACAGAAACATTATGAAGCCTAGTTTGCATTCTTGTGCTAGTCACCACAGAGATCACAAAAATACATGGCATACACCTCTGTAAAGATGGCATGGCATAAAACAAAACACATGTAGAGCTCATGCCCATAAGATGCACAGATTAAATGCAACAAAAATAACAAATTCTCAAGTTCTGATAAGTAACAGCAGATAACAGCAACTAGCACTCTTGCACCAGAGATTTGGGCATCAAGATGGATTCAAATGAACATGGTGCGATGGAACAAAATGAAGAGCATCACGAGGCGAACATTTCCATATATTACACGCGCGAAACGGAGCTATATGCAGAGAGTTATGATGCGATGAACATGAGCAGGTACTGCAAATATCTCCAGACTTGGAGAAATTCGGGAGAGGGAGAAAGTCAACCTTCGGGTTTGACTGGATCGGGATCGGGCCCGAGCTCGAGGCCGAGGCTGCCGGAGTTCCTGCCGGAAGGGGAGGAGGGAGAGGGTGGCCGGCCGGAGGGAGAGGGCGTCGGGATCGGGGAGGAGGCGCCGGACGGGGAGAGAGGCGCCGGCGCGCGGGGGCGGCGTCGCGCGGCGGGAGGCGGCGCCGTGGGCCGCGGGGGCCGGACGCGGGCTCCTCGGGCCGCGGCGTACGGGCGGCGGCGGGCTGCCACGTGGCAAGCGCCGGTTGGCTGCGGCTGGTTCGTCCGGCGCCGGGCGGACACGTCCGTCGGTGGGAGTTTTGTCCGGCGGCGCAGAGGGAACGAGGTTAGGGTTTGATCTGCGAAGATTTCGGGGGTACTCACATATATATAGCTAGAGGGAGCTAGGAGACTCCAAATGGAGTGCGGTTTTCGCCCACACGATCGTGATCGAACAACCTAGAGCATGGAAGAGACTTAGAGGGGTTTTGGGCTGTTTAGAGAGGGGTTTTGCTGCAACACACAAACGGACTCTGCGGTTACCCGGTTAACCGTTGGAGTACCAAACGACCTCCAAACGGAACGAAACTTGACCGGTGGTCTACCGGTGGTATACCAAGGCCACTTGACAAGCCTCGGTCCATTCCGAGAACGTTCAACACCCGCTCATGAAAAGAAACAAGAGGGGTGCGCCGGAGGAGGTGGGAGTGCCGGATTGCAAAACGAACAACGGGGAAAATGCTCGGATGCATGAGACGAACACGTATGCAAATGCAATGCACATGATGACATGATATGAGATGCATGACATGAACAAAATGCAAAACGGAAAACAAAACCCGACCACGAAGGGAATATCATAACACATAGCCGAAAATGGCAGGAGTTGGAGTTACAAATATGGAAAGTTACATCCGGGGTGTTACAGGATCCTCCTAAACTACTCCTGGTCGTCGTCAGCGGCTTGCACGTAGTAGTAGGCACCCTCGGTGCAGTAGGAGTCATCGTCGACGGTGGCGTCTGGCTCCTGGGCTCCAGCATCTGGTTGCGACAACCAGGTAGAATGGAAAGGGGGAAAGAGGGTGAAAAGCAACCGTGAGTACTCATCCAAAGTACTCGCAAGCAAGGATCTACACTACATATGCATGGGTATCTGTGTAAAGGGGCAATATCGGTGGACTGTACTGCAGAATGCCAGAATAAGAGGGGGATAGCTAGTCCTGTCGAAGACTACACTTCTGGCAGCCTCCATCTTGCAGCATGTAGAAGAGACTAGATGGTAAGTTCACCAAGTAGCATCGCATAGCATAATCCTACCCGGCGATCCCCTCCTCGTCGCCCTGTTAGAGAGCGATCACTGGGTTATATCTGGCACTTGGAAGGGTGTGTTTTATTGAGTATCCGGTTCTAGTTATCATAAGGTCAAGGTACAACTCCGGGTCGTCCTTTTACCGAGGGACACGGCTATTCGAATAGATAAACTTCCTTGCAGGGGTGCACCACATAACCCAACACGCTCGATCCCATTTGGCCGGACACACTTGCCTGGGTCATGCCCGACCTTGGAAGATCAACACGTCGCAGCCCTACCTAGGCACAACAAAGAGGTCAGCACGCCGGTCTAAATCCTATGGCGCAGGGGTCTGGGCCCATCGCCCATTGCACACCTGCACGTTGCGTGGGCGGCCGAAAGCAGACCTAGTCCCCTTAATACAACAGCAGGCTTACAGTCCAATCCGGCGCGCGCCACTCAGTTGCTGACGTCATGAAGGCTTCGGCTGATACCACGACGTCGAGTGCCCATAACTGTTCCCGCGTAGTTGGTTAGTGCGTATAGGCCAGTGGCCAGACTCAGATCAAATACCAAGATCTCGTTAAGCGTGTTATTTTGAAGTAACCGCGAACGCCGACCAGGGCCAGGCCCACCTCTCTCCTAGGTGGTCTCAACCTTCTCTGTCACTCCGCCACAAAGTAACAGTCGGGGGCCGTCGGGAACCCAGGCCCACCTCTATCGGGATGGAGTCACCTGCCCCTTCAGCCCCCATCTCCGAACAGTATCATAAGTAATGTAACATTATAAAGTATATAGCATATGCCCGAGATCACCTCCCGAAGTGATCACGACCCAGTAGTATAGCATGGCAGACGGACAAGAGTGTAGGGCCACTGATGGAACACTAGCATCCTATACTAAGCAGTAGGATAGCAGGTAAGGGTAACAACTGTAGCAACAATGACAGGCTATGCAGCAGAATAGGATTAACCGAAAGCAGTAACATGCTACACTATTCTAATGCAAGTAGTATAGAGAAGAATAGGCGATATCTGGTGATCAAGGGGGGCTTGCCTGGAAGCTCAGCCGAGAAGGAGGGGTCGTCAACACCGTAGTCGAACTGGGGCTCGCCGACAGTCTCGGGGTCTACCGGAAAGAAGTAACGGAAGGGGAATACAATAAATAACAGAGCAATAAAAGCATCACAAAGCGTAACATGGCAATACGCGGCGCTAGCGGTGACCTAACGCAGTAGTAGGTGATACCGGTGAAGTGGGGAAGACACCCGGGAAAGTATTCCCGGTGTTTCGTGTTTTCGGACAGATGAACCGGAGGGGGAAAGTTGCGTGTTCGCTATGCTAGGGATGCGTGGCGGAAGAACGGGCTACGTAACCAGATTCGTCTCGTCGTTCTGAGCAACTTTCATGTACAAAGTTTTTTCATCTGAGCTACGGTTATTTTATATGATTTTCTAAAGTTTTAAAACATTTTTAGAATTTATTTAATTAATTTAATTCAACATTATCCAGAACAGTGCATGCTGACGTCATCATGACGTCCGCAGTCAACACAGAGGCGTTGACTGGTCAACTGACGTGTGGGTCCCGTTCGTCATTGACTGTTTAGTCTAATTAGGGTTTAACTAACCTAATTACTATTTAATTAAACTAACTAGTTAATTAGATTATTTAATTAAACTAACTAGTTAATTAGATTAATTAAATAGGATTAATTAACTTAATTAATTAATTAATATTTTTATATTCATTTTTTTAAAACGTTCCAGGGGCTGGGCCCCACTTGTCGGTGGCCCTGGGGGCCTTAGCAGGCGTGTGGGCGTTGCGGGTGCGGGCGTAGGGCGCTGCAGGCAAGGCGCCCACCGGGGTGGACCCGAACGCGACGGGGCAGGCACTCGCCGGCGTGTGGCGACAGGCGAGGCCCAGCGCGAGGCCCCGAGGCCACCGGCAGCACAGGCGTGTGTGCGACGAGTGCAGCGGCGAGCGGGGAGAGGCAGAGCGGCGTGGGGAAGGGGGCGGCCAGGGGCAGCGGTGGCGGACGCCGGTGGAGCCGCGATCAGAGGTGTGTGGCGAGGCGGGTGCGCGTGCGCGTGGCCGCGGTCAGGGACGGAGGAGGGCGACCAACCAATGTAGGGGCGCGCCCCTGAGCACGCGCGGGCGGCAGTCAAGGGCGCACGGGTGACGGGAGGCTCGGCGCGGGTGTGGTAAGGAACAGGGGCGCGTCGACGCTTGCGCGCGTGGCGAGGCAGGGCAGTGGCTATGCAAGCGGGGCGACGGCCGGGCGTGCGAGCGCGTGGCGTGTACATGGGGATGAGGGGAAAGTAGGAGGAGGCCGGGGGCCTTACCGCGCGTGTAGGGAACGTGGCAACGGGGGCGAGGAGGAGACGGAGACGACGTGCGTAGGGGTAGCAGGCCGGTGGGGAGGTCCGACGAGGTGGAGGGCGGCGACGCAGCTCCGGGCGGCGGGAATCGTCGGCGGCGTCGACGCGGTTTGTTCCCCCTCCCGATCCAATCGGGAGAGAGGGGGAGGGAGATATTTCGGGGGAGGAGTGGGGTGTCGGTGGGGGTTCGGGGTCTCACCGGGTGGGGGGATAAGGGAATTGGGGGGGTGGCCGGTTGGGCAAGTTGGGCCGGCCTGGCTAACAGCTGGGCCAGCTGGCCCAGTGGGGGGGGGTTCTTTTCTATTTTTTGTTAGTTTGTTTTCTGCTTTTGTATTTTCTTTTCTGTTTTAATTCATTTTAAGTATTTAGATCTTTTATAAAAGCATGGATCCCACACCATAAATTCCTAGGCATTTATTTGCACACCCCGAACATTTTTGTTTTAAATATTGAAAAAAAATTATTGTTGACATTATTTTGAATTTAAATTTTGAAAAGTTTTGATCCAACGCGATATTAACAACAGTGTCCGGGGTGACGTGGCACCGTTAACGTGGGATTACTATAGCTTAATTACCCGGGCGTTACAAGTGCTCACCTTGAAATATGGATACCATCTTGGGCTTGTATGAACCTTGCTAGGAGTTTTCCCAGTTGGTGACGTGATTATCTGTCCTCTGAGCTACCCAACAGCATACAAGACATGCCTGAAATACATGGAAATGGTTGCTACTTGTGAGCTGCGTTGGGATTTCCCCGAAGAGGAGAGGATGATGCAGTACAATAGAGATAAGTATTTTCCCTCAGTTAAGAACTGATGTCTAATACACGACTAGTTCTTGTAGACTCATGTTGGGCCTCAAAACACAAAGTTTTGTAGGATAGTAGCAAATTTCCCTCAAGTGGATGACCTAAGGTTTATCAATCCGTAGGAGGCGTAGGATGAAGATGGTATCTCTCAAACAACCCTACAACCAAATAATAAAAAGTCTCTTGTGTCCCCAACACACCAAATACAATGGTAAATTGTATAGGTGCACTAGTTCGGCGAAGAGATGGTGATACAAGTGTAGTAATGATAGTAGATATTGATTTTTGTAATAGTAACAATAAAAAAACAAGGTAACGAGTAAACAAGTGAGCACAGACGGTATTGCAATGCTTAGAAACAAGACCTAGGGTTCATACTTCCGCTAGTGCAATCTCTCAACAATGCTAATATAATTGGATCATATAACAACCCCTCAACGTGCAATGAAGAATCACTCCAAAGTTCTTATCTAGCGGAGAACATAAGAAGAAATTGTTTGTAGGGTATGAAAGCACCTTAAAGTTATCTTTTCCGATCGATCTGTTGAGCTTTTCCTATAAGTGTCACAAATAGCCCTAGAGTTCGTACTAAAATAACACCATATGATAAGCATAAACCAACTCTAATGTCACTTAGATACTCCAATGTCACCACAAGTATCCATGAGTTAATTATACGATACGCATCTAACAATTTCAGATTCATAATACTCAATCCAACACAAAGAACCTCAAAGAGTGCCCCAAGATTCTACCGAAGAAAGTAGGACGAAAGTGTGCATGAACCCCTATGCATAGATTACCCCAATGTCACTTCAGGAATCCACGAGTTGAATGCCAAGACATACATCAAGTGCTCTTAAATCCATAAAAATATTCAATCCGATAATAACGAAATCTCAAAGGGAAAACTCAATTCATCACAACAAGATAGAGAGGGAGAAACACCATATGATCCAACTATATTAACAAAGCTCGCGATACATCAAGATCGTGCCAAATCAAGAACACGAGAGAGAGAGAGAGAGAGAGAGAGATAAAACACATGGCTACTAGTACAAACCCTCAGCCCCGAGGGTGGACTACTCACTCCTCATCATGGTGGCCGCCGGGATGATGAAGATGGCCTCCGGTGATGATTTCCCCCTTCGGCAGGGTGCCGGAACAGGATCTATATTTGTTTTTCGTGGCTACGGAGGCTTGCGGAGGCCGAACTTCTCATCTAGGGTTATTTCTGGGGGTTTCTATATTTATAGGATTTTTTGGCGTCGGTCTCATGCTGAGATGGGCCTCAAGGGGCCCACTACCCACCAGGGTGCGCCGGAGGGGAGTGGCGCGCCCTGGTGCCTAGTGGGCAGCAGCCCCCCTCTAGTGGTTCTTTGCTCCAATATTCTTCATTTGTTCCATAAAAAATCTCCACAAAGTTTCTTCCAATTCCAAGAACTTTTATTTGTGCACAAAAAAGGACCACTGTAGTTCTGCTGAAAACAACGTTAGTCCGGGTTAGTTTCATTCAAATCGTACCAAAACCATATAGAATTTGTGTAAACATGGCATGAATACTTCATAAATTATAGATACATTGGAGACATATCAGCATCCCAAGCTTAATTCCTGTTCGTCCTCGAGTAGGTAAATAATAAAAGAAATAAGTTATGAAGTGTGAATGCTAGCATACTGCATAAGTTTGATCAATGACAATTTCAATCACTTTTCCTAGCATTATAACATCAACTCTTTCTCATAAAACGCATCATGATAAAGTAGCAATTGAAAATGGAATTTTTGATGTGAATTGCTATCTATTGTATTCATCATATACTCTTTTCTTTTGTAGCACGGACATGTGGACTTGAATGATTCAAAGCAATAGTCTATATTTGACATGAGGACATCAATACTCAAGCATATCAACAAGCAATCATGTCTTTCAAAATATCAACACTAAAGAAAGCTATCCCTAGCCCATTATGCTCAATTATTGATCCATTCATGAAACACACTCAAATATTGGTTATGCCCATTGCACAAGTATGATAACAGTGTTCCCTAGGTGGTGCTTTATAAGAGAAGATGGAGACTCAATAAAAATTAAAATTGCATAAAGTAAATAGATATACCCTTTGCAGTGGGAAGCAGAGATTTGTAGAGGTGCTAGAGCTCAAAGCTTAAATTGAGAGATAAAATTGTTTTGAGATGCATGCTTTTCCTGTCAACGAAAACAACCGGAATTCCCAATACTTTCCATGCTAGATACATGATAAGCGGTTCCCAAACATAAAATAAAGTTTATTCCCTTTTCCATCATTCTTTCACAATCCATGGCTAGCCGTATCCACGGGTGCCTTCCATACCAACACTTTCTAAGGAATTTATTATCATAGTATTTTTCATTTCAGGAGTGGGCATCCCTATTACCTTCCACACTCTCGTGCAATGACAAGTGAATAAACACTCATCGTGAGAATAAAATACCTAGCATGGAAAATATTGGCCACCCCCTGCCGCTTCATGTGCGGTACGGGCACACAAGATGGAAATTCATTTTGAAAATTAAATTTGGCACATGCAAATTTACTTTGAACGACATGGAAATACCGCATATAGGTAGGTATGGTGGACTCATATGGCACACCTTTGGGTTTTAGGAGTTGGATGCACAAGCAGCATTCCCGCTTAGTACAAATGAAGGCTAGCAAATAGATTGAGAAGCGACCAACTAAAAAAACGAAAACGGTCATAAACACACATTAAACATAGCTAACACTGAATAATGCACCATGAGTAGGATATAACTTCGTTGCATAACTATTGACTTTACATGCTTGCATAGGGAATCGCAAACCCTAACACCAATATTCCTAGTAAAGCACAATTACTCACCAACATGACTCACATATTATTATCTCGATATCGCAAAACTATTGCAAGGAATCAAACTTATCATATCCAAAGATCTACATGAAAGGTTTTATTATATCCTTCTTGAATATCCATCACTTTGGGACCAATTCCATAGCTTGTGCAAATTGTCATCACTATTATCAACTCTCGAAATAATATAAGTGAAGCGTGAGAGTGTTCGACAAACTACTCCAAAAGGATATAAGTGAAGATCAAATGAGCAGTCAAGTAAAAAGGTAGCTATGTGAGGACTCTCTCTTATCTAAAAAATTTCAGATCTAAGTATTTTATTAAAATAGCAAGCAAAACAAAATAAAATGAAATTCTAAGAATAGCACACATCATGTCAAGAAGCAAAAACTTAGGCTCAACTGAGGCTAACCGATAATTGTTGATGAAGAAAGGTGGGATGCCAACCGGGGCATCCCCAAGCTTATATACTTGAGACTTCTTGGAATATTAACTTGGGATGCCTTGGGAATCCCCAAGCTTGAGCTCTTGTGCCTTCTTCATTCCTCTCATAACACGGTTGCCCTAATTCTTAAAAACTTCATGCACACAAAACTCAACAAGAACTCGTGAGATAAGTTAGTATAAATCAATGCAAAACTTTATCATTATCTACTGTAGCAAATCACTAAAATTATAATATAACATTGCATACTAAATGCCTCTGCATATTTAATACTCCTATCCTCAAATAGAATCATTAAACAAGCAAAGATATGCAAACAATGCAATCATAACAGCAAACTGTCTAAACAGGACAGTCTGCAAATGATGAAGCAAGATCCATACTTAATTAACTCAAACAATTATGAAAATTTACCACACTATATAAAATTTATCATTTCCTATGTCTAGAAAATTTCAACATTTTATCGCATTCTGACTTTTCTCGGGAATTTTTGCAGCAGCGATAAACTTTTTGTTTTGAAACAGCAACTCATATACTTGCAAACTAAGCATGGTAAAGGCTACACTTGACATTTTTATTGAAATAAAAGATACAAAACATTATTCTAAATAACAGAAAGCAAAACTAAAAAAAATGATGCTCCAAGCGAAAGACATATCATGTGACCAATAAAAATATAGTCCCAAGTGAGGTTACTGATAATGTTGAAGACAAAAGAGGGGATGCCTTCCGGGGCATCCCCAAGCTTAGTTGCTTGGGTATTCCTTGAATATTACCTTGGGGTGCCTTGGGCATCCCCAAGCTTAGGGTCTTGCCACTCCTTATTCTCCTCATATCAGTATCTCACGCAAAACTCGAAAACTTCAATCACACAAAACTTAACGGAACTTTGTGAGATTGGTTAGTATGATAAAGAGCAAATCAGTCGCTTTGGTACTGTCAAGACAAGATTCATAATTATTCTCACATAATGCCTACTTTAATCTATCATTTCCACAATTTACATTGATTAATATAAGCCGCAGAAACTATAACCAAGCAAACTATGCATTGAAAACAGAATCTGTCAAACAGAACAGTTTGTAGAAACCTGAATTATTCTCATACTTCTCTAAATCTAAACATTCTTAAAAAATTAGGAAAACTTGGTAAATTTGTATGTCAGGCAAGTGTAAAAAATTCAGATCAAATGCACGTTCCAATGAATTTACAATTCTTCTACTGGGCGCAAAAGTTTCTGTTTTTTCATTGAACCAAATGAGCTATCATCCACATCATCCCAAAGGCTTTACTTGGAACTTTATTGAAACAAAAGCTATAAAACATGATTACTACTATAGCTTAATCATGTGAACACACAAAAACAGTAGGTATAAATGTTGGGTTGTCTCCCAACAAGCGCTTTTCATTAATGCCTTTTTAGCTAAGGATGATGATTTCAATGATGCTCACATAGAAGTTAAGAATTGAACCACAAAGAGAGCATCATGAATCACATGGCAAACACATTTAAGCCTAACCCACTTCCTATGCATAGGGATTTTGTGAGAAAACAACTTATGGGAACAAGAATCAACTAGCATAGGAAGACAAAACAAGCACGACTTCAAAACTTTCAACACATAGAGAGGAAACTTGATATTATTGAGAGATGTATAAGGATATGTTCCTCTCTGATAATAATTTTTAGTATCATCAGGAATGAATTCAACAATATAACTATCACACAAATCATTCTTTTCATGATCTACAAGCATAGAAATTTTATTACTCTCCACATAAGCAAAATTATTCTCATGAACGGTAGTGGGAGCAAACTCAACAAAATAGCTATCATGAGATACTTGATTGGCATAATCAAATTGAAAATTAAAATCATGATGACAAGTTTCATGGATATCATTATTCTTTATAGAATACATGTCATCACCATAATCATCATAGATATCAACTTGGTTCTCATCATAATTAACTGAAACCTCTTCCAAAATAGTGGATCCATCACTAAATAAATTTATGACCTCTCCAAATCCACTTTAATAATTATTAGAATAAGATTCAACACCCTCCAAAATAGTGGGATCATTATTACATAAAGTTGAAACTCTTCGAAACCCACTTTCATCAATATAATCATCATAAATAGGAAGCATGCTATCATCATAATAAATTTGCACATCCAAACTTGGGGGACTCAAAATATCATCTTCATCAAATATAGCATCCCCAAGCTTATGGATTTGCATATCATTTGCATCATGGATATTTAAATAATTCATACTAGCAACATTATAATCATGCACATCATTCAAATATTTTATGCCAAACCTTTTATTGAATTCTTCTTCTATCAACTGAGCACAATTTTCCGATCCATCATTTTCAAGAAAGACATGATAAAGACAAGTTATTACCTCACCATTTTTTAGTTTTCTTTTTATAAACCAAACTAGTGATAAAACAAGAAACTAAAAGACTCAATTGCAAGATCTAAAGATATACCTTCAAGCACTCACCTCCCCGGCAATGGCGCCAGAAAAGAGCTTGATGTCTACTACACAACTAGTTCTTGTAGACTCGTGTTGGGCCTCCAAGCACAGAGTTTTGAAGGACAGTAGCAAATTTCCCTCAAGTGGATTACCTAAGGTTCATCAATCCGTGGGAGGCGTAGGATGAAGATGGTCTCTCTCAAACAACCCTGCAACAAAATAATAAAAAGTCTCTTGTGTCCCCAACACACCAAATACAATAGTAAATTGTATAGGTGCACTAGTTCGGCGAAGAGATGGTGATACAAGTGTAGTAATGATAGTAGATATTGATTTTTGTAATAATAACAATAAAAAACAGGAAGATAACGAGTAATAAAAGTGAGCACAAACGGTATTGCAATGCTTAGAAACAAGGCCTTGGTATCATACTTTCGCTGGTGCAATCTCTCAACAATGCTAATATATTTGGATCATATAACAATCCCTCTACGTTCAACGAAGAATCACTCCAAAGTTCTTATCTAGCAAAGAACATAGGAAGAAATTGTTTGTAGGGTACGAAACCATCTTAAAGTTATCTTTTCCGATCGATCTATTGAGCTAATCCTATAAGTGTCACAAATAGCCCTAGAGTTCGTGCTAAAATAACACCATATGATACACATCAACCAACTCTAATGTCACATAGATACTCCAATGTCACCACAAGCATCCATCAGTTAATTATACGATACACATCAAACAATTTCATATTCATAATACTCAATCCAACACAAAGAACCTCAAAGAGTGCCCCAAGATTTCTATCAGAGAAAGTAGGACGAAAACGTGCATCAACCCCTGTGCATAGATTACCCCAATGTCACTTCGGGAATCCACAAGTTGAGTGCCAAGACATACATCAAGTGCTCTCAAATCCATAAAAATATTCAATTTGATAATAACAAAATCTCAAACGGAAAATTCAATTCATCACAACAAGATAGAGAGGGACAAACACCATATGATCCAACTATATTAACAAAGCTCGCTCAAGATCATGTTAAATCAAGAACACGAGAGAGAGAGAGCAAACACATAGCTACTAGTACAAACCCTCAGCCCCGAGGGTGGACTACTCCCTCCTCATCATGGTGGCCGTCAGGATGATGAAGATGGCCTCCAGTGATGATTTCCCCCTCCAACAGGGTGCCAGAACAGGGTCTATATTGGTTTTTCGTGGCTACAGAGGCTTGCGGCGGCGGAACTTCTCATCTAGGATTATTTCTGGGGGTTTCTATATTTATAGGATTTTTTGGCGTCGGTCTCATGCTGAGATGGACCTCGAGGGGCCCACTACCCACCAGGGCGCGCCAGAGGGGGGTGGCGCGCCCTAGTGCCTAGTGGGCAGTAGGGACCCCCTCCAGTTGTTCTTTGCTCCAATATTCTTCATTTGTTCCATAAAATATCTCCAAAAAGTTTTGTCCAATTTCGAGAACTTTTATTTTTGCACAAAAAACAACACCACAGTAGTTCTGCTGAAAACAACGTCAGTCCGGGTTAGTTCCATTCAAATCATACCAAAACGATATAGAATTATTGTAAACATGCCATGAATACTTTGTAAATTATAGATACGTTGGAGATGTATCAAGTACCAAGGTATCAATCCAGTAGGAGAACCACACAATACCTCGTTAACAGCACCTACACACAAAATAACAAATACGTGCACCCAACGTGAACAAGGGGTTGTCAATCCCTTGCAATTGCAAGGATCAAATCTTGTAGAGGTAGATGTATAAATAAAACACAAGATAAAATAAAGTAAAGAAAATTGCAGCAAGGTATTTTTGGTTTTTGATATATTAGGAAAATAGACCTGGGAGCCATGCATAGTTTCACTAAAGGCTTCTCTCTTGAAAATAGCATACGGTGGGTAAACAAATTACTGTTGGGCAATTGATAGAAAAGTGAATAATCATGATAGTATCTAAGGCAATGATCATGTATATAGGCATCACGTCCGAGATAAGTAGGCCGACTCCTGCCTGCATCTACTACTATTACTCCACACATCGACCGCTATCCAGCATGCATCTAGAGTATTAAGTTCATAAAGAATGGAGTAACACCTTAAGAAAGATGACATGATGTAGACAGAGTAACGCATGCATGAATAAACCTCATCTTTGTATCCTTAATAGCAACAATACAATACGTGTCATGTCCCTTTCTATCACTGGGATTGAGCACCGCAAGATCGAACCCATTACAAAGCACCTCTCCCATTGCAAGAAAAATCAATCTAGTTGGCCAAACCAAATCAATAGATCGAAGAGAAATATGAAGCTATTATAATCATGCATAAAAGAGTTCAGAGAAGACTCAAATAATATTCATAGATAATCTTATCATAATCTCACAATTCATCGGATCCCAACAAACACACCGCAAAAAGTGATTGCATCGAATATATCTCCAAGAACATCAAGGAGAACATTGTATTGAAGATCAAAGAGAGAGAAGGAGTCATCTAGCTACTAGCTATGGACCCATAGGTCTGTGGTAAACTACTCACACATCATCAGAAGGGCAGCAAGGTTGATGTAGAGCCCCTCATGGTTGAATCCTCCTCCGGAGAGTGCCAAAAAAATCCCCAAATGGAAATAGGGTTTTGGTTGTCTCTTTGTTGGTTTCCCGATTTTATAGAATTTATAGTGGCGGAATTAGGCCATATCCTTCGTCTTATGACTTCCTTCTAAAGCTTCTAGTGTCTCTTTTGTCCAGAAAAAAATCCCCAAAAAGTTTCGTGACATTTGGACTTCGTTTGGTACTGATATTCTAGAAAACCAAAAACAGGCAAAAAACAGCAACCGGCAATGGGCACTAAGTTAGTAGGTTAGTCCCAAAAAAATTGATATATAATTGCTTGTAATTGCATATAAAACATACAAAAATAGGGAGGGGGTTGTATATGACTTACCAGCTTCGGAGCCGACAACGAGGACAGGGGGCATGGCTGAGACGAGGAGGACAAGAAGGAGGCCAAGAAGAAGGGAACAATCCAGAGAGTGATGTTGTTTCCGGCGCCAGATCTAAGTCGCCGCCACCGGTGCCATGAATTTAGGATGGACTTGTCCTAGAGCAAGAGGTGAGCGAGTAAACGGAGGGGTGAGGCTAGATTTCGCGCCATCCCACGCCGTCACATTTCGGCCTCCCGCCATCTCGGCGCCCGGTCCGTACTGCATCATCGGGCACATCATTCCCCTTTTTGTGCTCGACTCAGCCTCACTCGCTAGAAACAACCGATTCATCCATTCCTAGCAAGCCAGGCTCTGGGCTGCTTTAAGGATCATGCCGATGTGAGCCAGCCCTCCCTGTATGCAAAAACAAGTTTTTATCGTACCAACTGGGCCTGTTAGGGGGTAATGCAAGCAACCAAACACGCCCATTGTGAATCAGTAGTGCTTTTGTGGATTGACCACAAACCCGAAGATCCATATATTTTGGTTCGCAAAAAATCTATTTGGGAACTAGTGGGGTGAACCATGTGTTTGCAGATACTCAAATTGGCTCAACCTGGATCACAATTTTCCCACATTAAAATCCAAATATATTTTTTGGAAAAATAATTTTGCCATTTTTTGTTTCTAGTGTGCTGAAATCAACATAACATATTATCGATTACTTTATAATTGCTTGACATGTAAAATTGGTTCAACAATAGCATGTCTTATATATGTATATAAATGCATAATAAAGTGTTGCAAATGTGGGGAAATCATTGGGAGCTTAGGGTCTAGTGGTTTAAATTTTGTCACAATGAGGTTGTATCCTCATAGTAACACAAGATAAATCCCCGCGGGTTGCTGCAGGAATTCATTACATGTAGTGAATAAGAGTAGTTCAACTAACAATATGATAGGTTAAAGATAAAAATCGACGAGGGATTTAATTCACATGAATTTCTGCATAGTATGAATGTTTTCCGAATTAGGGGGCATTGTTTTTGGGTCATGTTAGGTACTATCCTAGGTAATGACTAACGTGGTTTATTGATTAGGGTAGAAGCAATATGCAAAAGAAAAAGTGTTGCGAACCACTTAAATAGGGATACTTTTTCCATCCATACCACTGGTATCAGCCATAAGTAGCCAACCGCAAAAATTTGCTTGGGAGGCAAAGCATGTTCAATTTTTGATAATTGGTCACCGTGGATTACTCGCGGTCACATATTCCCTTTTTTGTGGGTGACATATTACTATATTAGGCAGGTTCAAACTCTACCAAATAGCAATAGCTAATAGCTAACTCATATAACATTCTTGGGAAGGGAGTAATATATAAATCTAACTACTTCCTAAGAAATTTCTTAGGTTGTTGAGGCATTCTGCAAGCATCTAATTAGCAGGCAGTCTTGCTGGTTGAATAAAATAAAATTGTACAACAGAACGCATCGGCTGCTAATTTTTCAAAACAAAACACGGGAGGTCAGTGTAATTAAGCACATGCACAACCTTGATGTAAAAAAAGCACATGCACAAACTTTGTTTGAGTTTTCTCCATTGACAGACCCGCATGTAGCATGCATATGGAATATAATGTCAAAAAAGAGGGAAAAAGCATATGAAGGAGCCATATGCGCTGCACATAGATGGGTATTGATGGAGAAGAAACATCTGCTGCCATGGTGGAGGGAGGCGAAAGGGGCAATACCGATGGGGGTTTGGCCTACAACATCATAATGAATCCATGATGATTGGGGGCATCAATTGCTCCTTCCCATGGAAACTATGGAATGGATCCGAGACGAACGCCAACACAGGGAGGATAGCAAGAGCTCTAGCCTGCCTACAATCATAAGGAGACAACAACAATGGCAGGAATGGAGGCAGTGATCTTGTGAGGGAGGAGGCATGTGAGGGATATGAAGAGAAAGTGAACATATATACACATGGAAGGGAACTCGAGAATGGAAGGGGAGAAGACACCCTCAATCTGTGGAGGAGGCCAACCTGTTCGCCTGCCTTCCGAATTATTCAAGGCCTAATTAGTGCCCGGTTACTCACCCTTGATGTGTCAAATTAGTCAACTAACTTCCTTAATTATTGCTCAGTTTATTCACCTCCCCATGAAGCCAATGGGTTGAGTGGAATGGACTCTCCCTTGATGCATGAAATCAGCCAACTAACTGCCATAATTATTGCCCCGTTTATTTACCTCCCCATGCAGCCCGGGCTGGGAGGAATAGACTCTCCATATAATGCTTAAAATCCAACTATTAACTCGCTTAAATATTGCCAGTTTATTCACCTACCATGCAGCCAACGGCCCAAGAGAATAGACTTCCTTAGGCTGGTTGTAATGGGAGTATCATATACTAGTATCATGCATATGGTACTAGTGTATGATACTACTTCCCTAATGCATAGTATCATATATTAGTATCATGTAGTACTTTATTTATCGCCATGCATGACACATAGTAGCATAACATTTATTATGATACGATATCATGATATGATACTCAACCCTCTCTTTCTTCATTTAATTCTATGACACCTCATCAAAATTGCCTAGTTGGCATGCATGATACTAGCTATGATACTCCCATTACGACCAGCCTTAGATTATACGTACATGCATGGGTTGCTGATGTGGATAATGGGCATGTAAGAGAAATACTATAATGGGGATGATGTGGCACATCGCTGATGTGGATAGAGTGCATGGTGAAAGAATAGGGAGTAGTGGGGAGCAACTTCTTAAGAATGGTAGATGAGTTAAATATATGTAAATTATTGATATCAGTATTTCCACTACCCACTTCAAAAATTATGAACTCTTTCTCTTTTATGATTTAATTGAGAATTCACCCTGACGCAAATATTCTTGTACTATCTCTTTTTTATGGTAAAGTCGCTGCCGGATTTTTTTTGTTGGCATGGGTTAGTACCTTTGAAATTGTGAGGGGGAAGTGGTGTGCCTCGTTGGTAGCCATGGGTTATGGTTAGTCATGTATCCTTCTTATGTTTGTCTATTATTTTCTCATTAGTCACTCTATCAAACTATATTCTTGAGTTATTGGGGATCATACTCTCTATACCATGGAAGTACACATGTGTGGTCTCTATGGGGTATGGAAGTGCAAATGTGTGGTGCCTATGGGGCGCGTCGATGGATAGTTTTACATCATAGCTTATCATGTTGTGCGCTCTTCTTAAATTTCATGTCATTAAAAAGCCAATCACAACGATAGGGAGGAACCATAAAAGGCCCGGTTCTAGGACACTGAGTAGATAAATTGAAGCATTCACTAAAAGTGAGTTCCATTTCTCAATGCTTATAGAGTGGCCACGCTATTTCATCTAGTTAGCATATATTTCAGCAATTGAAACACCATCACATGTGTATGAACACAACGACTAACATACTACTATCGTTGAACTTATAGACGGTGTTCATCTAATAACCATAATACTAAAGTCGCACCACCATCAACACAAAACAACAAGAGAGATAACACATTTTTCAACATGGAATGTAAATTCTACAAAAAACACCATTTTAGTGTAACTACTACATCATCTGACATCAAGCAAATAAATCACCCTTGCAACCAACCAGTCATCGTCACCCTTCGTCATGCAAGTAGCGTATATTGAAGAACTACTCATTGTCATGTTGTTGGCGCGAATTTGAACCAATTTTCATGTAAATCAAAGGAACTTCACTTAAACTGTTTCTTATTTTTATTGAGCAACCTATGGTGCAAGTATAAAAAACCCTACCAGCATTGCCTAATAAGTAAATCACAATTATTTTATAATTGTAGGAATGATGGCGTTCAGAAGCACCACTGTTACCAAATAACACATCAACATAGATATCAACGAAGTGCTTTCCACACGAGAAAGGAAACACATAAAAAAATCCATGTACTTGCTACAACATTTTCCTTAGCAAAATTTTACACTTGCATTGTACATTTTTGCTCAGCACAAAGAATGTTCCACATCAAATTTAGTGCCATAGCACGAGCAAAGAAGTGAAATGAACCAACTGAAGAAACTATTGCGACAATGGTTGCACTAGAAACAAATGATATCATGGTAAGTTAATAGCAACTCGTCCACACACATAAATTATGTTATCCTTTCATAAACCACCATGCTAAAGATAGTTAGGATCAAGCAACACATTTTGCTGTGTGGGGTGAATGCTACAAATATTTTGAATTCAAATCAACGAAATTGTGTGCATTGAAGATTGGTTGTACATAAGTTGTAAAGCTCCTCAAAAGCACCGCAGCCCGGCTCTGCCATGTCACACAATGAGCAAATTGGGCTCACTCATGGCATATAAAACAACGAACTATAATCGCAGGATGACAACAATATATTAAATAATCTAGAATAAGCATACATATCATTTGACGACAATTTGTTTATATCGTTACAAGAACTGCTAGACTCACAATCAACAACATCAAGGGGGGATTAAATAACACAGGAAAGACATCATCCCTCGAGCAATTCATGTTTTACATCATCTCCACGAACCGCAAGGCCCAGGGCTCAGGGTACATTACAACCAGACCAATAATTAGATTGGATGAACTCCACTAGATAGCGGTGACATCCTCTATTCCTAAATAGCTACCTCTCACTACTAAATTTTCTTGAGTTTTAGTGAAGCCATGTCATCCGCTGATGTCATTGTGTATTTTTTCCAGAGAACCCCGCTCGCGACGTTAAGGATTCCTGTAGCGACCAGACCTCAAATAGTCTGATCTACTGTGCACCAGTGCCATCCCTGGATCAGTAATGCTGACACGCACAGTACTCGAAGGATTTATAATAGAGTAGCAATCACACACTTATTACATCGAGTGTCTCAAAAGAGAACTAAGTATGATAAATATGGCTTAAGGCCATCTAAAAACGATAACAGCGGAAGACTTGGAAGGTAAGTGAGTCCATCAACTCCAACGGCATCACTGAGTATAAGACCACGACCTAAGGCACCTTACTCGTCGTCTGAAAAGTCTACAACATGAAACGTTGCAGCCCGAAAACGGGTCAACACATGGAATATGCTGGCAATATAACACATAGAGAGTAATGAACAGAATAAGGCTATACTACATGCATATTTGGCTGGTGTAAAGCTCTATGGTTACAGTTTTGCGAAAAGCCAATTTTTCCCTACTGCAAAGGAATAAAATTTTACTTAACTATCATGGTGGTTGTTAAACATTGAGATGGTTGACAGCATCTCAATCCCAATTAAGAACGTGATTAACCCAATCAAATTAACTTAAGTAACATGGTGACGAGATCCACATGATAATCCAAGTACTAGATACTGAAGATGTCCATAACTGGGGACACGGCTAACCATGATTAGTTTGTACACTCTGCAAAGGTTTGTGCACTTTTCCCCACAAGACTCGATCTCCCCCGTTGGGATTCTCGCACTACAGGGTGTTTGAGAAACGAATGACCGAGACACAGTCTTTCAGAAGCATTAACTCTAACCCCGGGTAGACAGTACCAACCTACATCCCCTACATCTGCTAGCCTACCACTGGAAGAGGTCATGCAACCTACTCAACTATGCTAGAGCCCATAATAGGTTGTGGCTGCACACGGAAGTTTCTAGCATGAAAAATCTTATGATCCCTTTGAGCCTGGGTGGCGGTCCATAGGATAATCACACGGAACCCCGGGATTTCCAAAAATACAGGCAACACTGGATTCTCCAGGTGCCTCAATCCACCCAGATGTGAGTTTAAGTTGCCACCTTAAGTTTAACCATTAATTAACAATCTCACAACTATCATGGAAAGATCTCTCAAACCCAATCCACGTCTACTAGCATAGCATAGCAACATGAGCAAACGTAGAAGTAACTCCCAAAGGTTTGATAACAAAACTGGTAATAGGTACTACCTCATCTACTTCCCGATACCCACAATTTAATCAGATCCTAATCATGCAATGTTTGAGGATTGGTCTAATGGAATAAAACTGGGCAGTAAAGAGGTATGATCAAAGTGTTACTTGCCTTGCTGATGATCCGTGAAACCTAGAGATTCGAAGTAGCAAGCGGCGCACTCCGGGTACTCTATCGCAAACAAACAAGCATACAATAAGCACTCATCTAATACACAGGTAAAACTCAAATAAAAGATCTAATCAAATCAAACAAAGCAACGAAAGTCAAACGACGAAAGAAACAAGCTTCGTTTACTAATCTGGATCTAAGTCAAATTTTACAGTAGCAAAAACTTGTTTGAGTTGGTTAAACGGAAAGAGAATTTTGAGACGAAACTCTAGGCGCTTGAATCGCCTGATTCCGATAAACGAGCGAAAAGTTATACTATAACAAAAATCGGATTAGAAATCGCGATCTGGAATAATCGCAGAAAAATCTGAGAAAAAGAAAAACTGACGAACAGTTTATCGAACGAACGTTCGTTAACTGTAACTAAACGATGAACGCGTACGTTAAAACGAACGAACGAGCGAACGCTCGCTAAATGACTAAACGGAAAAAAAACGAAACCGATCTATAAAAAAATAAACCGGGGTTTCAAAGAAAAACTGCACGGTTTTCCGGTGAAAACCGGCGCGACGGCTACCTCGGGTCCGGCGGGATCCGGCGGGGTTGGGCGGCTCCGGCGGGGTTCGGGAGGCGGCGTGGGGCGGCGGGGCTGCGGGTCCGGGCGACGGGTGGCGGCGTGGTCGACGGGAGGCGGCGGGCGGCGGCGGTTGGTGGCGCGGGCGGCGGCTTCCCGCGGCGGCGGCGTTCGGCGACGTCGGCGGCGGTTGGTGGCGCAGGCGGCGGGGTCAGGGTGGGGAACGAGGTGGCGGGGCGGGGTACTTATAGGTTCGGGGGGGCGTCCAACTTGGAGAAGGGGGCGACCCCGGGCGGCGGCGGCGGCGTCATCCCGGACTCCGGCGGGAGTCCGACTCGGCCACGATTCGGGCGAGGCGGCGCGGCAGGTGGGCCGGCTGGGCCTTCGGCCCAGTTCGGTCCGCGGGTGATTTTTTTTAAAATTACGCCGAACTAAAATAAATCCTAGAAAAATAAATAAAAATCTAAAAATGCCAAAACAAAATTTTCACCGTCTAATTAAAATAATCAGAACGCGATGAACATTTTCTTGGCCCTAAAATGCAATTTTGAAAACGTGCAAATTTTTCTAATGCAAATAAAATGCAATAAAATAAAAAAAATATCGAATATTTGATTTTAATATTTTTCCTCCAATATTTCAATTATTTTGGAGGAGTCATATTTTCTCCTCTCATATACGTTTATATGAAATATTTTTTAGAGTGAAAATAATTAAAACCAAAATCCTCGTTTCATAATTTGATGAAAATCAAATATGAAAACCGGGAAATCCCCAACTCTCTCCGAGGGTCCTTGAGCTGCTTAGGATTTCGAGGATTAGCCAAAATGCAGTAAAATATGCTATGCAATGATGATCTAATGTATAACATTCCAAATTGAAAATTTGGGATGTTACAAACCTACCCCCTTAAGAGGAATCTCGCCCTCGAGATTCGGGCTGGCTAGAAAATAGGTGAGAGTGGTCCTTCCGTAGATCTTCCTCTCGCTCCCAGGTGGCTTCATCTTCGGTGTGGTGGCTGCATTGAACTTTGCAAAACTTGATAACCTTGCTGTGGGTGACTCGGCTGGCATACTCAAGAATTTTGACTGGTTTCTCCTCATAAGTTAAATCACTATCCAACTGAATCGCCTCTAGTGGCACTGTATCTCTCAGCGGTATATCAGCCATCTCTGCATGACACTTCTTCAACCGGGAAACGTGGAATACATCATGAACTCCTGACAATCCTTCAGGCAATTCCAACTTGTAAGCAACTTCTCCCATACACTCCAAAACTTTGTATGGTCCTACAAAACGTGGCGCTAACTTTCCCTTAACTCCAAAACGCTTCACTCCTCGAAGTGGTGATACTCGAAGATAAACTCGGTCTCCGGCTTCATAAACTGTTTCCTTACGTTTTGAATCCGCATAGCTCTTCTGCCTGGTCTGGGCTACTTTGAGTCTATCGCGAATCAACTTCACCTTCCGTTCAGATTCTTTAATCAAGTCTGGTCCAAACAACTGGCGGTCTCCAACTTCGTCCCATAACAAGTTCGAAAGGGGCCATCTTCAAACTGGATTGATAACTGTTGTTGTAAGAAAACTCTGCATACGGCAAATTGTCGTCCCAACTGGATCCATAATCTAGCGCACAAGCTCTCAGCATGTCTTCCAAAATCTGATTGACTCTCTTGGTCTGTCCGTCTGTCTATGGATGAAAGGCTGTACTGAACTCTAGCCTGGTACCCAAAGTTTCGTGCAACTGATTCCAAAACTTTGAAGTAAACTGGGTTCCTGTGACGCCCCCGACTTGACCGTACACTAATCATGCACGCAAATGTGTACGATCAAGATCAGGGACACACGGGAAGATATCACAACACAACTCTAAAACATAAATAAGTCATACAAGCATTATAATACAAGCCAGGGGCCTCGAGGGCTCGAATACAAGTGCTGGTTCATAGACGAGTCAGCGGAAGCAGCAATATCTGAGTACAGACATAAGTTAAACAAGTTTGCCTTAAGAAGGCTAGCACAAAAGTAGCAACGATCGAAAAGGCAAGGCCTCCTGCCTGGGACCTCCTAACTACTCCTCGAAGCCGAACTCCATGTAGCATCATCCTCGGGATCTCTAGCTCCTGGACTCCAGCATCTGGTTGCGACAATCAGGTATAGAAAGGGGAAAAGAGGGAGAAAAGCAACCGTGAGTACTCATCCAAAGTACTCGCAAGCAAGGAGCTACACTACATATGCATGGGTATATGTGTAAAGGGCCATATCAGTGGACTGAACTGCAGAATGCCAGAATAAGAGGGGGATAGCTAGTCCTGTCGAAGACTACGCTTCTGGCCATCTCCATCTTGCAGCATGTAGAAGAGAGTAGATTGAAGTCCTCCAAGTAGCATCGCATAGCATAATCCTACCCGGCGATCCCCTCCTCGTCGCCCTGTTAGAGAGCGATCACCGGGTTGTATCTGGCACTTGGAAGGGTGTATTTTATTCAGTATCCAGTTCTAGTTATCATAAGGTCAAGGTACAACTCCGGGTCATCCTTTTACCGAGGGACACGGATATTCGAATAGATAAACTTCCCTGCAGGGGTGCACCACATAACCCAACACGCTCGATCCCATTTGGCCGGACACACTTTTCTGGGTCATGCCCGGCCTCGTAAGATCAACACGTCGCAGGCCCACCTAGGCTCAACAGAGAGGTCAGCACGCCGGTCTAAACCTATGCGCGCAGGGGTCTGGGCCCATCGCCCTATGCACACATGCACGTTGCATACGCGGCCGGAAGCAGACCTAGCCCCCTTAATACAAGCGCGAGCTTACGGTCCAATGCGGCGCGCGCCACTCAGTTGCTGACGTCAAAAGAGCTTCGGCTGATACCACGACGTCGGGATACCCATAACTACTCCCACGTAGATGGTTAGTGCGTATAGACCAAATGGCCAGACTGAGATCAAATACCAAGATCTCGTTAAGTGTGTTAAGTATCCGCGAACGCCGACCAGGGCCAGGCCCACCTCTGTCCTAGGTGGTCTCAACCTGCCCTGTCGCTCCGCCATAAGTAACCGTCGTGGGCCGTCAGGAACCCAGGCCCACCTCTACCGGGGTGGAGCCACCTGTCCTTTCAGCCCCCTCATCAGAATCACTTGCGGGTACTCCTCGAGCCGACCCGACTTTAGTCACCACATGTGTCATGTATATATTGTATATAGTATATACCCGTGATCACCGCCCAGGTGATCACGGCCCGATAGTATAGCACAGCAGACGGACAAGAATGTAGGGCCACTGATGGAAAACTAGCATCCTATACTAAGCATGTAGGATTGCAGGTAAAGGTAACAACAGTAGTAGCAAGGATAGGCTATGCATCAGGATAGGATATCGGAAAGCAGTAACATGCTACACTACTCTAATGCAAGCAGTATATAGAAGAATAGGCGATATCTGGTGATCAAGGGGGGGGGCTTGCCTGGTTGCTCTGGCAAGTAGGAGGGGTCGTCAACTCCGTAGTCGAACTGGGTAGCAGCAGCGTCGGTCTCGTAGTCTGCCGGAGAAGGAGAGGGGGAAGAAACAGTAAATACGGAGCAATCAAAGCATCACAAAACATAAGGAGGCAAAACGCGGTGCTAGGTATGCCCTAACGCGGTAGTAAGTGATACCGGCGAAGGGGGAAAACATCCGGGAAAATATCCCCGGTGTTTCGCGTTTTCGGACAGAAGGACCGGAGGGGGAAAGTTGCGAGTTTGATAGGTTAGGGAGGTGTGGTGGACGAACGGACTGCGTATCCGGATTCGTCTCGTCGTTCTGAGCAACTTTCATGTCGAAAATATTTTAATCCGAGTTACGGATTAAAAGATATGATTTTCTAAAGATTTTATTAATTTCTGGAATTTAATTAATTATTTAATTTAATTCGAAATTTGGATTTACGACATCAGCATGAGGTCATGCTGACGTCAGCAGTCAACGTTGACCGTTGACCTGGTCAACCTGACAGGTGGGTCCCACCTGTCAGTGACTGTTAGCTAATTAACTACTGTTTAGTTAAATTAATTAACTAATTAGATTAGTTTCACAGGATTAATTAACTTAATTAATTTAGTTAATTAATTAATTAAAATTGTTTTTATTCTTATTTTCTTTATTTATTTATTAATTTTTATTAATTAATTTATTATTATTAATTTATTTTATTTATTATTTTTATTTTTATTTTATTTACGTTCTGGGGGCGGGGCTCCCGTGTCAGTGGCTCAGGGGGGGGGCAGCGGGCGCTACTGGGCGTCGAGCGCAGCCCGATCTGGCGCAGCGGACGCCCGCCTGAACGGGCAAAATCGGGGCGCGGGCGGGTGGTTCGCCGGAGCCCGGCCACGGACGGCACCGGCGGCGGGTCGGCGAACGGCGGCGATGCTGGGTAGCGCACGGTGGGCGCGCACGGGAAGGAGGCCGCGGGCGTGCCCGCAGGCGAGGCGCAGGGCGCGGCCACGCTCCGGGCGCGGACACGGCGAACAGGGGCAGGCCCGTGGGGCGAGGCTTCGCGATGAGCAGGGGGAAGGGGCGGGGGAAGACGGGCACGGCCGGTCGGAGTAGCGCGTGGCCAGGGCGCGGCCGGCCGCGGTGAGCGCGGGGACGGAACGCGCGAGGCGCGCCGACAGTCGCGGGGGGGGGGGGGGGGAGTGCGAGGAGAGGGGCGGGAGCCCGGGGCCTCACCTCGGGTCCGTAGGGATAAGGGCAGTGGGCGCGGGGAGGACGACGGGGACAAGGCGACGAGCTCGGAGGCGGTTCGGGGACGGAGAGGGGCTCCGCGCGGGGACGTCGGCCTCAGGCCGCCGCGATTGTCGGGGGCGAGGCGGCAGGCGCGGCGAGGGGCGCGGCTGAGGGAGAGGGCAAGACAGCGCGAGGATGAGCGCGGGGGCCGGCGAGGTCCAGGCGGCGGCGCGGGCGGGGACGGGCGCCGGCGTCGGGGTTCGGCCCGATCCAGTTCTGGATTGGGGGGGGATGGGGAGCGAGAGGGGGAGTGGGTGGAGTTGTCGGTGAGTGGGGGGTGGATAAGGTGTCGGTGGGGGGTGGGTGGCCGGCCGGCTGGGCCTGGGGTCGGCCCAGTTGGGCCAGGGTCGAGTGGGGGGAGGGGGGTTCCTCCTTTCTTTCTTTTTTTTCTGTTTGTTTTCTCTGTTGCATTTTCTTTTCTTTTTAGTAGTTTTCTATTTTGTTTTCTGTTTATCTTAGTTTTATAAATTTGGAAAATAGTTTCTAAATTAGTGTTATGGTTTAACCCACTGCCACAAAAAGTTTCACTCCTAACTAAAATAGTTTGATATTTTATAAATGGTAAAAGGCATTTAATTAATTGTTTTGCTACTGTTTTATTTATGTTAGGACATTCAAACATTTTTAAGGATGTTGGTTCCTCCACCATTATTATCTAGGTATTATTTGTCACACTTGGAATATTTTAGTTTTGACTTTTGAAAACTTTAATTGTTTGACTTGTTTTTGAATTTTGAATTTTGAATCGGTTTTGAACTAACGCGAGATTAGCAACAGTAACCGACGTGACGTGGCATCATTAGCAGAGGTCACTGTAGCTTGATTATCCGGGCGTCACAATTCTCCTCCACTATAAGAAATCTCGTCCCGAGATTTAGGAGCGGGAGTAAGGGGGAAGGGATTTGATTACGAAATTCTAACGAATTTTTCTCGGTCTCAGTTGCTCTTATCGAAGAGGTCGATCCATAGCGTTGATGTCTTCATTCCTATGCATCAATGCATCACAATGAAGTTGTCGTCCTTCTTTCAGGATCTTCTCCGTACTTATGAAAGGGTAAGAGGGGAAAAACTCTATAAGGACGGATTCTAACAAAATTGGGCATCGAAAGGTTAACTCAGGGGAAGAAGCATAAGTACCTCTTGAATTGAAACTTAAGAAGATATCGAGAGCAAAGTAAGGAGGTACCATGAGAAGTTTCAAACGGGCAGGCAATCATTCGTTGCCTAAAACGAAGTGTTGGAGGGGTTCAGAGCAACGAGAATAAGTATTGCGTCTGATACCCGAATAGATCACTTGGCAGGTGGCCCGTGAGTTACATAAGAAGTCAAGCGCGAGGAATAACTTTGGAAACCGGGGGTGTACAGGAGAGTCAGGTTTCGATCCTGTGGAACTGTGGGTTATGGGCCCACCATGTGGGTTAAAGTAGGAAGGGTGGTGAAGTCTTGCACGTTCATGTAAGCAAGGCATGTCAGAGCATAACCTGTCAGTTATGTCTGCAACAATGTCGGTACCAAGGGCGAGGGACAAAGAGAACCATTTTCCTGCTCGTTGAACGAGGCGGACCAATAGGCAAAGTTCTCGTCCATCGGTGGTTACCGGAATGTCATTAACAATAGTAACAGGGTCTTACTGACAGAGTTGTGCACCGAGGTGCTTATAAAAGCAGTGACTATATTACTGCTTAGATCATATAGATCACCAGAAAGGTTAAACCAAACAATGGAAAGGAAAATATGATTATCAGATTAAACAGAAGAATGGAAAGGAAAATGTGTTTAAACACATATTTCAAGGGTATATCCTTCCCAAGGACAAGCTGAGCATGATATTCATGACAGGATATAATGTAGAAAACTCTTTTAGGTACGGGAGAGAATTCTCATGACATTACCCATATAGCGGTGTTTGGATGATTGAGCGGAAACATTTAGCATTGGGCTTCAAATGTTCCTGTTGAAAATCGGAGTACCATAGACATGCTTCGAGATAGCATTGACATGGTCAACAGGTGAAGATCAGAATTTGGAAACGAAAAGGATCCATCAGGATCAACTTATAGAATAAGTCTTACAATTTCCTCATGGAAGAATAGCTAACCTTGCTAAAAAGGAAAACTTATAACACTAGGTCCTGCGGCCAGGTGTGTTAGGCATGACGTCACTTTACCGGGTCATAAATAGGCCAATGTTACAACTCTTGGAAATATGTTCCAACCATCATATCTGACCGAGATTCAGATCTGATTGGTGTCAGGATACCTCAGACTCAGGATGTCTGAGAAGAAAAGTGCAACACAAATTGATGGGATGACATAGTAAGATTCTTGGGAAATGAACTATGAAAGCAAGTTCCGAAACAAGAGTGCACATTAAGCCAAGGAAAGGGTTAGGAGGTGGCTGATGGACTCAGCGACATTCCATCGAGATTTCCAAAAGATGGATTTCCACAACTATGTGAACAAGGAGATAACATTATTTAGATCGAATGACTTAATGATGTATGCTCGAGGAAAACATACACAATTAAACATGGTTTGAAAGGTGCATACGAAATAAGGGTTGGGTTGCTCGCCCAACGTCGGAATGGCGATTGAGCAACCAACACACTAAATTGGAATAATCGTCCATTAACTCTGAAGCTATAGGGTTGCCAGAGATAATAAATTCGCACAACAGAGTTCACTCAACACGGGGACCAAGAAGGGAATGGTGATGGCGAGAAGTACTACTATATCAAGAATTCTCAAGAGGTGGAGAAATTCTCACAATATCCTTGGCATAAAAGATGGTAATACTCCAAGGTAGAACAGAACACAAGCTGGTTAGCAAGGAGCTCCTTAACAAGATCAAGTTTGCGATGAAAGGAATGTAAGGATGTTGTCGATGGTAACTCAAATTACCAAGGGACGACGATGGCACTTATCATCAAGAATTCCATTGATATCCTGGAAGGAGTCAAATGGTTGATGATGATCACGACATTTTGTTGTCGAGGGGATCCACGAAGAAGCAATTGATCAGCGACTGTATCAAGCAACAGGACTGATGCAACAAAAGATTATTGGAGCCACAGATACTACACAAACTCGAGGTCAAGTTTGTTGTTCGAGGTGAAACGATGTGACGAGGAAAATCGACGTAAGCTTAGCTCATCGTCGAAAGTGGTGCTCCGGGAATAAGGACCAGGTAGCACAGTTAAAATCATCAAGATAATGATATAGCCGAGCAGGCTAGGGATGACGTGATCGAGTACGAACTCGTAAGCAAAGGAGATTACTAAGAGTTGTTTAATCGTGATGCGGACTCGATTTAGTTATCGATGTCCTTGAATGTTTAATAACTCGGAGCCCGTGAAAAATTGGAATCAATAAGAATGTAATACTTGATGGAGAACTCATAATAAGTTATGCAGTTCCGTGATAATCTCGAGATACCAGGGGGGTAATACTCGACGACAAACCAAAGTAGAGGTTGGACTGGGGTATTGCTCTTCAGAAGACAATTACTTAAACTTGCATAGGAAATGGTATTTAAAGGAGAACATGGTCGGAACCACGATCGCAAAGGATCAATTCACCGATACCAGATGATATTATACCAGGGGAATAGTTATTATTATAAGAAGCTTCCATGATAGGATCTACATCGTGTCCACGGGCATGAACACAAAGGTTCAAGGTCGACTCCCACTTCTCCAATGCATAACCTTTCATTCACTTCTCATTTTTCAAAGGAGTTGTAGTGTTGAAATTTTATCTGGCAAAATACCAGAAGAGTATGACTCATGAAAACTTTCGGGTTCACACATATTATGAAAGGCATAGGTTCAACCCATCAAGGCATCTTAGGAACATATACCACAAACTTCGGAGTAAATATTACAAGCTCGAAAGAAGAGCATTGTTCAAAAAAAAACAGATGATACAATTTACCAAAGGCATTATATACCCATGAAAAGGCTCACAAGGTTATTCAATATGAAGGACACTGTCGGATAAAATCCAACAAAGGAACCGATGGTCCACAAGGGATCTGATGTGAGCATCGGTACTCAACCAGAGGAAGAAGAATGCAAGGAGTTCTGATTATAGAAACAACTGACTAACTCAAAGTTCAAATGCAACAGAATTATGATTTCCAAATCATGGGGTCAGAAGCAACGCTCTGATCAAGGATGGATAAGTTGAGTAGGCTTAGGGGTACAATCGATGACGATTTGATTGCTCGATATCCAGCTCATGTTAAAAATGATGTCTGAGCCGGAAGGATGAATTCTAGGATCTGATTGAGGATTGCGAGCATTCGCAACATATTGAATCAATGGACTCAAAAAGATAATGACAAAGGGTGCCAATAAGATTACGAGACTTATGGGATTAACCATAATGCAAGCAAACAAGAATTTCGAGAGCAATAGGCTCCTGAGGATTTTCGGAAGATCGAATGGTATTCTGAACACTTTTGTGATATACTTGAATTCAACTGGGGATGAGCGGATACTCGGTAAGTGCAAGAATTATCCGTAGGGGTATTCAGGTGACAAAGAATAGCAAGGCAGTAAGTTCAAGGATTCTCGGAACAACAGAGATAATTTCGGGGTATCTTGTAATAACAAGATCAACTGGGAAGCATTGTATGAATGGCGAGTATACGTGGTTATCCACAGGGGTTTATCGATGGAAGGGAATTGCAAAAGCGACACCATAAAGTCTCAAGAGAACATCGGAGAGAATCTTCGGATCCTTCTGGTGCAGCAGACGATCATCTGTAATAAGGGGCTCTCCGGGTGAAAGTGATAACGAGATCCTAATGTTAGATTTAGCAAAATTCACTTAACCCGAATAGAAGAGAGATCAGAGTCCCAGAGTATAGACAAGGAGTAAAAGATCCTAATACCACCCCATGGCGACGTGGGCCCATAACCCACAGGTCCCAGGATCGAAACCTGGCTCTAATACCAACTTGTGACGCCCCCGACTTGACCGTACACTAATCATGCACGCAAATGTGTACGATCAAGATCAGGGACTCACGGGAAGATATCACAACACAACTCTAAAACATAAATAAGTCATACAAGCATTATAATACAAGCCAGAGGCCTCGAGGGCTCGAATACAAGTGCTTGATCATAGACGAGTCAGCGGAAGCAGCAATATCTGAGTACAGACATAAGTTAAACAAGTTTGCCTTAAGAAGGCTAGCACAAAAGTAGCAACGATCGAAAAGGCAAGGCCTCCTGCCTGCGACCTCCTAAGTACTCCTCGAAGCCGAACTCCATGTAGCATCATCCTCGGGATCTCTAGCTCCTGGACTCCAGCATCTGGTTGCGACAATCAGGTATAGAAAGGGGAAAAGAGGGAGAAAAGCAACCGTGAGTACTCATCCAAAGTACTCACAAGCAAGGAGCTACACTACATATGCATGGGTATATGTGTAAAGGACCATATCAGTGGACTGAACTGCAGAATGCCAGAGTAAGAGGGGGATAGCTAGTCCTGTCGAAGACTACGCTTCTGGCCATCTCCATCTTGCAGCATGTAGAAGAGAGTAGATTGAAGTCCTCCAAGTAGCATCGCATAGCATAATCCTACCCGGCGATCCCCTCCTCGTCGCCCTGTTAGAGAGCGATCACCGGGTTGTATCTGGCACTTGGAAGGGTGTATTTTATTCAGTATCCAGTTCTAGTTGTCATAAGGTCAAGGTACAACTCCGGGTCGTCCTTTTACCGAGGGACACGGCTATTCGAATAGATAAACTTCCCTGCAGGGGTGCACCACATAACCCAACACGCTCGATCCCATTTGGCCGGACACACTTTTCTGGGTCATGCCCGGCCTCGTAAGATCAACACGTTGTAGCCCCACCTAGGCTCAACAGAGAGGTCAGCACGCCGGTCTAAACCTATGCGCGCAGGGGTCTGGGCTCATCGCCCTATGCACACCTGCACGTTGCGTACGCGGCCGGAAGCAGACCTAGCCCCCTTAATACAAGCACGAGCTTACGGTCCAATGCGGCGCGCGCCACTCAGTTGCTGACGTCAAAAGAGCTTCGGCTGATACCACGACGTCGGGATACCCATAACTACTCCCACGTAGATGGTTAGTGCGTATAGACCAAATGGCCAGACTCAGATCAAATACCAAGATCTCGTTAAGCGTGTTAAGTATCCGCGAACGCCGACCAGGGCCAGGCCCAACTCTCTCCTAGGTGGTCTCAACCTGCCCTGTCGCTCCGCCATAAGTAACCGTCGTGGGCCGTCAGGAACCCAGGCCCACCTCTACCGGGGTGGAGCCACCTGTCCTTTCAGCCCCCTCATCAGAATCACTTGCGGGTACTCCTCGAGCCGACCCGACTTTAGTCACCACATGTGTCATGTATATATTGTATATAGTATATACCCGTGATCACCGCCCAGGTGATCACGGCCCGATAGTATAGCACAGCAGACGGACAAGAATGTAGGGCCACTGATGGAAAACTAGCATCCTATACTAAGCATGTAGGATTGCAGGTAAAGGTAACAACAGTAGTAGCAAGGATAGGCTATGCATCAGGATAGGATATCAGAAAGCAGTAACATGCTACACTACTCTAATGCAAGCAGTATATAGAAGAATAGGCGATATCTGGTGATCAAGGGGGGGGCTTGCCTGGTTGCTCTGGCAAGTAGGAGGGGTCGTCAACTCCGTAGTCGAACAGGGTAGCAGCAGCGTCGGTCTCGTAGTCTGCCGGAGAAGGAGAGGGGGAAGAAACAGTAAATACGGAGCAATCAAAGCATCAAAAACATAAGGAGGCAAAACGCGGTGCTAGGTATGCCCTAACGCGGTAGTAAGTGATACCGGCGAAGGGGGAAAACATCCGGGAAAATATCCCCGGTGTTTCGCGTTTTTGGACAGAAGGACCGGAGGGGGAAAGTTGCGAGTTCGATAGGTTAGGGAGGTGTGGTGGACGAACGGACTGCGTATCCGGATTCGTCTCGTCGTTCTGAGCAACTTTCATGTCGAAAATATTTTAATCCGAGTTACGGATTAAAAGATATGATTTTCTAAAGATTTTATTAATTTCTGGAATTTAATTTAATTCGAAATTTGGATTTACGACATCAGCATGAGGTCATGCTGACGTCAGCAGTCAACGTTGACCGTTGACCTGGTCAACCTGACAGGTGGGTCCCACCTGTCAGTGACTGTTAGCTAATTAACTACTGTTTAGTTAAATTAATTAACTAATTAGATTAGTTTAACAGGATTAATTAACTTAATTAATTTAGTTAATTAATTAATTAAAATTGTTTTTATTCTTATTTTCTTTATTTATTTATTTATTATTTTTATTAATTTATTATTATTATTATTATTAATTTATTTTATTTATTATTTTTATTTTTATTTTATTTACGTTCTTGGGGCGGGGCCCCCGTGTCAGTGGCTCAGGGGGGGCAGCGGGCGCTACTGGGCGTCGAGCGCAGCCCGATCTGGCGCAGCGGACGCCCGCCTGAACGGGCAAAATCGGGGCGCGGGCGGGTGGCTCGCCGGAGCCCGGCCACGGACGGCACCGGCGGACAGCGGCGGGTCGGCGAACGGCGGCGATGCTGGGTAGCGCACGGTGGGCGCGCATGGGAAGGAGGCCGCGGGCGTGCCCGCAGGCGAGGCGCAGGGCGCGGCCACGCTCCGGGCGCGGACACGGCGAACAGGGGCAGGCCCGTGGCGCGAGGCTTCGCGATGAGCAGGGGGAAGGGGCGGGGGAAGACGGGCACGGCCGGTCGGAGTAGCGCGTGGCCAGGGCGCGGCCGGCCGCGGTGAGCTCGGGGACGGAACGCGCGAGGCGCGGCGACAGTCGCGGGGGGGGGGGGGGGAGTGCGAGGAGACGGGGCGGGAGCCCGGGGCCTCACCGCGGGTCCGTAGGGATAAGGGCAGTGGGCGCGGGGAGGACGACGGGGACGAGGCGACGAGCTCGGAGGCGGTTCGGTGACGGAGAGGGGCTCCGCGCGGCGACGTCGGCCTCAGGCCGCCGCGGTTGTCGGGGGCGAGGCGGCAGGCGCGGCGAGGGGCGCCGCTGAGGGAGAGGGGAAGGGAGTGCGAGGATGAGGGCGGGGGCCGGCGAGGTCCAGACGGCGGCGCGGGCGGGGACGGGCGCCGGCGTCGGGGTTCGGCCTGATCCAGTTCTGGATCGGGGGGGATGGGGAGCGAGAGGGGGAGTGGGTGGAGGTGTCGGTGAGTGGGGGGGGGGTGGATAAGGTGTTGGTGGGGGGTGGGTGGCCGACCGGCTGGGCCTGGGGTCGGCCCAGTTGGGCCAGGGTCCAGTGGGGGAAGGGGGGTTCCTCCTTTTTTTCTGTTTGTTTTCTCTGTTGCATTTTCTTTTCTTTTTAGTAGTTTTCTATTTTGTTTTCTATTTATCTTAGTTTTATAAATTAGGAAAATAGTTTCTAAATTAGTGTTATGGTTTAACCCACTGCCACAAAAAGTTTCACTCCTAACTAAAATAGTTTGATATTTTATAAATGGTAAAAGGCATTTAATTAATTGTTTTGCTACTGTTTTATTTGTGTTAGGACATTCAAACATTTTTAAGGATGTTGGTTCCTCCACCATTATTATCTAGGTATTATTTGTCACACTTGGAATATTTTAGTTTTGACTTTTGAAAACTTTAATTGTTTGACTTGTTTTTGAATTTTGAATTTTGAATCGGTTTTGAACTAACGCGAGATTAGCAACAGTAACCGACGTGACGTGGCATCATTAGCAGAGGTCACTGTAGCTTGATTATCCGGGCGTCACAGTTCCTCTATCTGATACAATGCTCCTCGGAACTCCATGCAGACATACGATCCTAGTCATGTATATCTTTGCCAACTTAGCACTGGTGTAAGTGGTCTTCAGTGGGATGAAATGAGCTACCTTCGTCAAACAATCGACTACAACCCATATCGAGTCATAGCCTGAACGAGTCCTAGGCAATCCCGTGATAAAATCCATGCCTAGTTTATCCCACTTCCATTCGGGTATCGGCAATGGCTGTAGCAATCCTGTTGGCTTCTGATGCTCTGCCTTCACTCTCTGACATACATCACAAACTGCTACATACTCCGCAATATCCTTCTTCATTCCGGTCCACCAAAAAGTATCCTTCAAATCCAAATACATCTTGGTATTTCCTGGGTGAATCGAATACGGCAAATCATGGGCCTCTTGTAAGATCAACTTCCAGATCTCCGGATCATTGGGCACATAAACATGGTCCTCAAACCATAAGGTATCGTGCTCATCCTCACGAAATCCCTTGGCTTTTCCTTTACTCATCTTTTCCTTTATCTCATCAATCTCCTTGTCTGTCTTTTGTGCTTCTCGGATCTTTCCCATCAAGGTAGACTGAATCTCCAATGTTGCTACATAGCCTCTCGGAACTATTTCCAAACGTAGTTCGCGAAAATCCTCGGCTAACTCCTTGGGTAACTCTCCGATCATGAGTGTGTTGACATGGCTCTTGCGGCTCAACGCATCGGCTACTACGTTAGCTTTTCCGGGGTGATAATGCAATCTCATATCATAATCTTTGATGAGTTCCAACCATCTCCTTTGCCCGAGATTCAACTCCTTCTGCGTGAAAATGTACTTCAAACTCTTGTGATCCGTGTACACCTCACAGTGATTTCCGAGGAGAAAATGTCTCCATGTCTTCAACGCATGCACTACAGCTGCTAACTCCAAATCATGCGTAGCGTAATTCTTCTCATGGGGTGTAAGCTGTCGTGAAGCATATGAAACAACTCTTCCTTCCAGCATAAGCGCTGCTCCAATTCCTTGACGTGAAGCATCGCAGTAAACTTCATAATCCTTGCGCTGATCTGGCAGAATCAACACTGGTGATGTAACCAAACGTTTCTTTAACTCCTGAAAACTAGCTTCACATTCCTCAGTCCAATTGAACTTGGTGTCCTTCTTCAACAGCTCCGTCATGGGCTTAGCAATCCTCGAAAAATTCTCAATGAACCTCCGATAGTATCCTGCAAGTCCAAGAAAACTCCGGATCTCTCCAACTGATGTGGGTGATTCCCAGTTTGTCACAGTGACAACCTTGGTGGGGTCTACTGCTATTCCTTCTCCGGATATAACATGTCCAAGGAATCCAACTTCCTTCAACCAAAATTCACATTTGCTGAACTTGGCGTATAACTGATGATCTCTGAGCTTCTCAAGTACCAAACGCAAATGCTCCTTATGCTCCTCTTCATTCTTGGAGTAGACCAAAATATCATCAATGAAGACCACGATGAACTTATCCAAAAACTCCATAAACACCTTGTTCATCAGGTTCATGAAATAGGCAGGTGCGTTAGTCAGACCAAATGACATAACGGTATACTCATACAACCCATACCTAGTGGTAAAAGCCGTCTTAGGTATATCCTGCTCTCGAATCTTCAACTGGTGGTATCCTGATCGCAGATCGATCTTGGAAAATACCTTAGCTCCTTGCAATCGGTCAAACAAATCATTGATCATCGATAGTGGGTACTTATTTTTGATGGTCACTTCATTCAATCCTCGATAATCAACAACCATCCTTAACGATCCATCCTTCTTCTCCACTAGAAGCACTGGTGATCCCCAAGATGACGAACTTGGGTGAATATAGCCTTTATCCAGTAACTCCTTAATCTGCTTCTTAATTTCTTCCAAATCCTTAGCGGGCATCCTGTATGGTCTCTTAGATATCGGCCCCGTGCCTTGCAAAAGCTCAATCAAAAACTCAATGTCTCTATCCGGTGGCATGCCTGGCAACTCTTCTGGAAATACGTCAGGGAAATCTTTCACCACTGGTACTTCCTCCTGTACAACTCCTGATAAGGAATTCACCTGAGTCCTCTTCGGCACATGCCGGGATACATACTTGATCCTTCTTCCTTCTGGGGTGGTAAGCAAAATCGACTTACTAGCGCATTCAATGTTCCCTCCATACTTCGATAACCAATCCATGCCTAATATCACATCCAATCCTTGCAATTCCAATACTATTAGGTCTGAGGGAAACACGTAGTTACCAATCCTTAATGGTAACCGATCACACCATAGATTAGCCATATACTCTGCTCCTGGCGAGGTTACTAACATGGGTGACCTAAGGGCTTGGGTTGGCAGTTTATACTTATCCACAAATCCCCTTGATATGTATGAATGCGATGCACCAGTATAAAAAAGAACGAGTGCAGTAAATGTCTTAACCAAAAACTTACCTTTCACTGCATCAGGCTGTGCTTCAACCTCCTCCACGTAAACGTGGTTCACTTGTCCTTTGTTGAAAGGGTTGGGCTTTTTCCCAGAGCTTCCATTGCCATTTCCATTCTTAGCTTCCGGACATTCAGTTGCATAATGTCCAATCTTCTGGCATTTGTAACAAGTAATGTGGCTCAGATCTCTCTTAGTTGGGGTCGATGGGTTGGTACGGTTCTGTCCGTTGCTTCCTCCATTCCCATTACCATTCTTGGGTCCACTATGGTTGTGCGAACCTCCTGCTCCATGGGTATGCTAAAAATGTCCTCCTGAATTCGGGGTAAAACATGGCTTCTGATGAGCTCCAGAATTGTACTTCCCTTGTCCATACTTCCTCTTGCGGCTTTCAATCTGCTGCTGCTTCCCTTCAATCATGAGAGCTCTATCTACCAACTCCTGGTAGTTGTTGAAGGTTGCTACCATCAACTGGATGCTTAGCTCATCATTCAGTCCTTCCAGAAACTTCTCCTGCTTGGCTGCATCTGTAGCAACGTCATCTGGGGCATAACGTGCTAACTTACTAAAGTCCTCCACATACTGGCCTACGGTGCATCCTCCTTGGCGTAGGTTGCGAAACTCACGCTTCTTCATAGCCATAGCTCCTGCTGAAACATGGGCAGTACGGAAAGCTTGCTGAAACTGGTCCCATGTGACAGTGTCGATAGGGTGAGTGGCTGTGTAATTCTCCCACCATGATGCTGCGGGTCCATCAAGTTGATGTGCGGCAAAACGCACTCTCTCCGAATCCGTGCATCCTGCAGTGGTCAGCTCCCTTCCAACCTTGTGGAGCCAATCATCTGCAACAATCGGCTCGGTGCTGCTGGAAAACACCGGCAGATTCAACCTCAAGAGTCGGGCCAAATGATCAACATGTGGTGGTGGTGGGTTGTTGTTGTTGTTGTTGCCTTGGTTCTGTACTAACACTTGCATTAGGGCATTCTGCTGCTGAATCAACTGAGTGATCTCCGGTGGAAAAACAAATCCGGCGTCGCGTCTCGGAGGCATCTGCTGGGTTTAGAAAGGATGAGAATTTAGAATAGAATGAGGTCTAGAGGGAAAACACTACCCATATGCACATGAGACAAACACAATCATATCACTCCAATCAATTCAAACAAGGCATACAATCGATCTAACTATCGTTACAAAGTGCTTGGACTATAATATATACATGGTGGAATACTACTACTAATTTGGTGGTCTACTAGAAAAATTTCTCAGTCGAAGACTCCATGATATCTGCTCCGGCTTCATCCTCCAAATCATCCTCACTGGGGCCCGAGTCGGTGTCGTCAATGATGATGTAATTCTCCGGGCAAGTAGAATCATCATCATCTCCTCCTGTGCTAGGTCTCCCATGACAACTCCTAGCTTCTTTGTCAGGTCGTCATTCTTCCCCACTGGTGAGACGATTTCCTCCATATAATCCTTGCGTGTGGCCTTGAGTTCTTCCTCCAGTTCCATGATCCTAGTCTTTGCCTTCTTCAGTTCTATCATGTCTGCGCACATCTGGTTCTCCTGGCGACGAATGTGCTGGTTTAACTCCTGGATGAAAGCTGCAATAGATCTATCCTTCCTGGTACTGATCATCTCCCATTGCTCGTCTCGGCGCCCACAAATCTGATAGATAGTATCCTTGAGATCATTGTGGTACACTTCTCCAATGCGTCCCATGGTGATGTGGGCTGCCATGCTCTTTCCTAGACTCCAGGTTGGTGCATCAAAGGAAAACTCTATGGGCTCAGTGATTGGCGTGAACGTCCTTCCTGGAACTTGAACTTGAATCATCCAACGCTCCTCTTCTGGTAGTGTGGCATTGTAGGTTCCGGTGAAGCTTGGTATTCCGATGTTCAGGTACTTAGTAACTTCAAGTGTCGTCCAAAAGGTGTATCCTCATCTGGTTGCGCGAACTTGTTCCTTGCATCCGCCATCCTAAAAGAGTGGAAGAAAGGAGAGGAGTCAGAAATAAGAAGAGAGTAGTGATCTAGGGCTTTAGCTTAGTGGTCGTGTCCTACAGTCAGCGTGTGCTCTGATACCATCTCTGTAGCGACCAGACCTCAAACAGTCTGATCTACTGTGCACCAGTGTCATCCCTGGATCAGTAATGCTGACACGCACAGTACTCGAAGGATTTATAACAGAGTAGCAATCACACACTTATTACATCGAGTGTCTCAAAAGAGAACTAAGTATGATAAATATGGCTTAAGGCCATCTAAAAACGATAACAGCGGAAGACTTGGAAGGTAAGTGAGTCCATCAACTCCAACGGCATCACTGAGTATAAGACCACGACCTAAGGCACCTTACTCGTCGTCTGAAAAGTCTGCAACATGAAACGTTGCAGCCCGAAAACGGGTCAGCACATGGAATATGCCCGCAATATAACACATAGAGAGTAATGAATAGAATAAGGCTATACTACATGCATATTTGCCTGGTGTAAAGCTCTATGGTTACAGTTTTGCGAAAAGCCAATTTTTCCCTACTGCAAAGGAATAAAATTTTACTTAACTATCATGGTGGTTGTTAAACATTGAGATGGTTAACAGCATCTCAATCCCAATTAAGAACCTGATTAACCCAATCAAATTAACTTAAGTAACATGGAGATGAGATCCACATGATAATCCAAGTACTAGATACTCAAGATGTCCATAACCGGGGACACGGCTAACCATGATTAGTTTGTACACTCTGCAGAGGTTTGTGAACTTTTCCCCACAGGACTCGATCTCCCCCGTTGGGATTCTCACACTACATGGTGTTTGAGAAACGAATGACCGAGACACAGTCTTTCATAAGCATTAACTCTAACCCCGGGTAGACAGTACCAACCTACATCCCCTACATCTGCTACCCTACCACTGGAAGAGGTCATGCAACCTACTCAACTATGCTAGAGCCCATAATAGGTTGTGGCTGCACACGTAAGTTTCTAGCATGAAAAATCTTATGGTCCCTTGGAGCCTGGGTGGCGGTCCATAGGATAATCACACGGAACCCCGGGATTTCCAAAAATACAGGCAACACTGGATTCTCCAGGTGCCTCAATCCACCCAGATGTGAGTTTAAGTTGCCACCTTAAGTTTAACCATTAATTAACAATCTCACAACTGTCATGGAAAGATCTCTCAAACCCAATGCACGTCTACTAGCATAGCATAGCAACATGAGCAAACGTAGAAGTAACTCCCAAAGGTTTGATAACAAAACAGGTAATAGGTACTACCTCATCTACTTCCCGATACCCACAATTTAATCAGATCCTAATCATGCAATGTTTGAGGATTGGTCTAATGCAATAAAATTGGGTAGTAAAGAGGTATGATCAAAGTGTTACTTGCCTTGCTGATGATCCGTGAAACCTAGAGATTCGAAGTAGCAAGCGGCGCACTCCGGGTACTCTATCGCAAACAAACAAGCATACAATAAGCACTCATGTAATACACAGGTAAAACTCAAATAAAAGATCTAACCAAAAAGTTCAACTTAAGAACTCCGGTTCGCAAAAAGAATCAAATCAAACGAACCAACGAAAGTCAAACGGCGAAACAAACAAGCTTTGTTTACTAATCTGGATCTAAGTCAAATTTTACAGTAGCAAAAACTTGTTTGAGTTGGTTAAACGGAAAGAGAATTTCGAGATGAAACTCTAGGCGCTTGATTCGCCTGATTCCAATAAACGAGTGAAAAGTTATACTAGAACGAAAATCGGATCAGAAATCGCGATATGGAATAATCGCGGAAAAATCCGAGAAAAAGAAAAACTGACGAACGGTTTATCGAACGAACATTCGTTAACTGTAACTAAATGATGAACCCGTTCGTTAAAACGAACGAACGAGCCAACGCTCGCTAAAAGACTAAACCGAAAAAAAACCAAACCGATCTATAAAAAAAACAAACCGGGGTTTCAAAAAAAAACTGCACGGTTTTCCGGCGAAAACCGGCGCGACGGCTACCTCGGGTCCGGCGGGATCCGGCGGGGTCAGGCGGCTCCGGCTGGGTTCGGGAGGCGGCGTGGGGCGGCGGGGCTGCGGGTCCGGGCGGCGGGTGGCGGCGGGGTCGACGGGAGGCGTCGGGCGGCGGTTTTCCGTGGCGGCGGCGTTCGGCGATGGCGGCGGCGCATGGTGGCGCGGGCGGCGGCTTCCTCTGGCGGCGGCGTTCGGCAACGGCGGAGGCGGTTGGTGGCGCGGGCGGCGGGGTCGGGGTGGGGAACGAGGTGGCGGGGCGGGGTACTTATAGGTTCCGACTTGGAGAAGGGGCGACCCCGGGCGGCGGCGGCGGCGTCGTCCCGGACTCCGGAGGGAGTCCGGCTCGGCCACGATTCGGGCGAGGTGGCGCGCCAGGTGGGCCGGCTGGGCCTCCGGCCCAGTTCGGTCCGCGGGCGATTTTTTTTAAATTACGCCGAACTAAAATAAATCCTAGAAAAAAATAAAAATCTAAAAATGCCAAAACAAAATTTTCACCGTCTAATTAAAATAATTAGAACGCGATGAACATTTTCTTGGCCCTAAAATGGAATTTTGAAAACGTGCAAATTTTTCTAATGCAATAAAATAAAAAAAAATCGAATATTTGATTTTAATATTTTTCCTCCAATATTTCAATTATTTTGGAGGAGTCATATTTTCTCCTCTCATATACGTTTATATGAATTATTTTTCAGAGTGAAAAATAATTAAAACCAAAATCCTCGTTTCATAATTTGGTGAAAATCAAATATGAAAACCGGGAAATCCCCAACTCTCTCCGAGGGTCCTTGAGCTGCTTAGGATTTCGAGGATTAGCCAAAATGCAATAAAATATGCTATGCAATGATGATCTAATGTATAACATTCCAAATTGAAAATTTGGGATGTTATAATTCCCCACCGCGCCGCCTGTTATCTTCTCCATGCCAGCGGATTCCCCTCTCCCCCTTCACCTTTTGCAAACTCCATCAAATCCCACTATGCATCAGAAACAAATGGATTCCCTCAATCCCACCTCATAGGTGATACGTCTTCGACGTATCTATAATTTATGAAGTATTCATGCTGTTATATTATCATTCTTGGATGTTTTAATATCATTTTATAGCTACTTTATACCATTTTTTGGGACTAACCTGTTGACCCAGTGCCCAGTGCCAGTTGCTATTTTTTGCTTGTTTTTTACATCGCAGGATATCAATATCAAACAGAGTCCAAACACCGCAAAACTTTTTGTGGATTTTTATGGACCAGAAGACATCCAGTGGGCTAGAGAAGCACCTGGGGGTGCCCTGAGGGGGGCACAACCCACCAGGGCATGCCTGGGGGCCCAGGCGCGCCCAGGTGGGTTGTGCCCACCTCGGTGGCCTCCCGCACCGCCTCTTCACCCAATAAATTGCCAAATATTCCAAAAACCCTCGGGGTAACCCTAGATGAGAAGTTCCACCGCCGCAAGCCTCTGTAGCACGAGAAACAAATCTAGACCCCGTTCCGGCACCCTGCCGGAGGGGGGGAATCATCACCGGTGGCCATCTTCATCATCCCGGCGGCCACCATGATGAGGAGGGAGTAGTCCACCCTCGGGGCTGAGGGTTTGTACCAGTAGTTATTTGTTTATTCTCTCTCTCTCTCTCTCTCTCTCGTGTTCTTGAGATGTCCTGATCTTGATGTATCGCGGGCTTTGTTAATATAGTCGGATCATCTGGTGTTTTTCCCTCTCTATCTTGTTGTGATGAATTGAGTTTTCCCTTTGAGATTTGGTTTTATCGGATTGAATACTTTTATGGATTTGAGAACACTTTATGTATGTCTTGCTATGAATACCCGTGGTGACAATGGGGTATCGTATTGATTCACTTGATATATGTTTTGGCACTTATCTCGTGGATTCCTGAGGTGACATTGGGGTAATCTATGCATACGGGTTGATGCACGTTCTTGTCTTTGTTTCTCTGGTAGAAATCTCGGGGCACTCTTTGAAGTTCTTTGCTTTGGATTGAGTATTATGAATCTGAAATTATTTGGTGTTATTTTAGTATGAACTCTTGGATAGATCGATCGGAAAGAATAGTTTTGAGGTGGTTTCGTACCCTACAAACAATTTCTTCTTATGTTCTCCGCTAGATTGGAACTTTGGAGTGATTGTTCATCACACGTTGAGAGATGGTTATATGATCCAATTATATTAGCATTGTTGAGAGATTGTACTAGCGAAAGTATGGACCCTAGGCCTCATTTTCAAGCATTGCAATACCGTTTGTGCTCACTTTTTTTACTTGCTACCTTGTTGTTTTTTATCGTTACTATTACAAAAAGCAATATCTACTATCATTACTACACTTTTATTACCATCTCTTCGCCGAACTAGTGCACCTATAGAAATTACCATTGTATTTGGTGTGTTGGGGACACAAGAGACTTTTTGTTATTTGGTTGCAGGGTTGTTTGAGAGTAACCATCTTCATCCTACGCCTCCCACGGATTGATAAACCTAAGGTCATCCACTTGAGGGAAAATTGCACTGTCCTACAAAACTCTGCGCTTGGAGGCCCAACACGAGTCTACAAGAATAAAGTTGCGTAGTAGACATCAAGCTCTTTTTGGGCGCCGTTGCTGGGGAGGTGAGTGCTTGAAGGTATATCTTTAGATCTTGTAATTGAATTTAGTTTCTTGTTTTATCACTAGTTCCATTTGTAAAAAGAAAACTACAGAAAAATTGGAATTGAGGTTGCATCATGTTATTCATCTTTATAATGTCTTTTGTGAAAATGATGGAAAGGATAATTGTGCTCAATTGATGGAAGAAGAATTCAATAGAATGTTTGGTATAAATGATGAGCATGGTTGCAATGTTGTTAGTATGAATTCTTTGAATGTCCATGATGCTAATGATATGCAAAGCCATAATCTTGGGGATGCTATGTTTGATGAAGATGATATTTTTAGCCCCCCAGGATTTGATGTGCAAATTTGTTATAATGATTGCATGCCTGCTATTTATGATGATTATAATGATGAAAGTAGATTTGGAGAGGTCGTGACTTTATTTAGTGATGAATCCACCATTTTGGATGAGGCTTCAGTTGACTATGATAACAAAGTTGCTATCTATGATGATTATGGTGATGACATGTATCCTATCAAGAATAATGATAACCATGAAACTTGTCAACATGATTTTAATTTTCACTCTCATGATAGTTATTTTGTTGAGTTGCTCCCACTACTATTGATGAGAAGAAATTTGCTTATGTGGAGAGTAATAAGTTTTCTATGCTCTTGTGTCATGAAAAGAATGCTTTATGTGATGGCTATATTGTTGAATTTCTTCATGATGCTACTAAAAAATTATTATGAGGGAGGAACTTATGCTTGTCGGAATTGCAATAATATCAAGTTTCCTCTCTATGTGTTGAAAGTTTTGAAGTTATGCTTGTTTTGCTTTCCTATGCTAGTTGATTCTTGTTCCCATAAGTTCTTTGCTCACAAAATCCCTATGCATAGGAAGTGGGTTAGACTTAAATGTGCTAGTCATATGCTTCATGATGCTCTCTTTGTGTTTCAGTTCTTATCTTTTATGTGCGCATCATTGAAATCATCATGCCTAGCTAAAAAGGCATTAAAGAAAAATGCTTGTTGGGAGACAACCCAACACTTTTACCTGCTGTTTTTGCATGTTCACATGATTATGCTACTGTAGTAATCATGTTTTATTGCTTTTGTTTTAATAAAGTGCCAAGTAAAGCCTTTGGGATAGCGTGAATGATAGTTGACTTGATTCTGTCCAAAAACAAAACCTTTTGCGCTCAGTCCAGGAATTTTGAAAATTCATTGGGATGTGCTTTTGATCTGAATTTTTTACAGGTGATATATATACAAATTTCCTACGTTTTCCTAATTTTTAAGAATTCTTGGAGTAGCAGATGTATGGTTTGAGTACAGATTACTACAGGTTGTTCTATTTTTGACAGATTTGGTTTTCAATGCATAGTTTGCTTGTTTCCTAGTTTCTATGGCTTATATTGCTCAATATAAATTGTGTAAATGATATGCTACAGTAGGCATTGTGTGGAAACAATTATTAATCTTGTCTTTGAAAGTACCAAAGTGAAATGGTTTTCTCTTTATCATACTAACCTATCTCACGAAGTTCCGTTAAGTTTTGTGTGATGGAAGTTTTCAAGTTTTGGGTGAGATGTCGATATGAGGAGAATAAGGAGTGACAAGACCCTAAGCTTGGGGATGCCCAAGGAATCCCAAGGTAATATTCAAGGAAGATCCAATCAACTAAGCTTGGGGATGCCCCAGGGCATCCCCTCTTTCGTCTCCAACATTATCGGTAACCTTACTTGAAGCTATGTTTTCATTCGTCACATCATATGAGTTTTACTTGGAGCATCATTTTATTTTGTTAGGATTTGCTTGCTGTTATTTAGAATAATGTTTTGCATCTTTATTTTCAATAAAAATGCCAAGGATAGCCTTTACCATGCTTATTTTGCAAGTCTATGTGTTGCTGTTTCAAAACAGAAAGTTTATCGATGTTGCAAAAATTCCCGAGAAAATTCAGAATGTGATAAAATGCTGAAACTTTTTGCAGAATAATATCTGATAAATTTTATACAGTGTGGTAAATTTTCATAATTTTTGGAGTTAAAGAAGTACTCATACTCTTGCATTCTTTACAGACTGTACTGTTTTGGCAGATTGCTATTATGTTTGCATTGTTTGCATATGTTTGCTTGTTAAATGATTCTATTTGAGGATAGGAGTATTAAATATGTAGATGCATTTAGTATGCAATGTTAAATAATAATTTTAGTGATTTGCTACAGTAGAGAATGATAAGGTTTTTGCATTGTTTATACTAACTTATCTCACGAGTTCTTGTTGAGTTTTGTATGGATGAAGTATTCGGCATTAGGGAAACCGTGATATAAAAGGAATTAAGGAGACACAAAAGCTCAAGCTTGGGGATGCCCAAGGAATCCCAAGATAATATTTCAAGAAGTCTCAAGCATCTAAGCTTGGGGATGCCCCGGTAGGCATCCCACCTTTCTTCATCAACAATTATCGGTTAGTAATGGCTGATCCTAAGTTTTTGCTTCTGCACATGGGTGTGCTATTCTTGGAATGTCATTTTGTTTTGTTTTGCTTGCTGTTTTAATAAAATACTTAGATCTGAAAGTTCTTAAATAAGAGAGAGTCCTCACATAGCTACCTATTTACTTAACTACTCATTTGATCTGCACTTATATCTTTTTGGAGTAGCTTGTCGTGCTTCACTTATATCCTATGAGTAAATTGTTGAATGAATTGAATATCATGAGGTTGAAATTATATCATGCCCAGTGGTAGCTTCACATTGGGTTTAGAAAGTGAAATCTTTTGAAGCTTTACAATCACAATATTGGTCATATAAGCAATTCCTCAATGATTACTATAAGGAAGAGAACTTTCACATGCAAATACACTATCTTGGAAATCTTTTGTGATTGTGAGCCCCCATCAAAATATTATATGTCAAAATTGTTGACGTTGGACAAGGAAGACAACGTAATGATTTATGTTTGTTCATATTCCCATAGAAGTTATATTGTCATAGATCCTTCAACATGTGGTGCTTGACCCCCATCTTTGCTAGCCAAAAATTTCGCACCAAGTAGAGATACTACTTGTGCATCCAAAAACCCTTAAACCAAGAGTCCACATACCTACCGAAGGATTGAGCAAGATCCTTCAAGTAAGTTGTCATCGGTGCAATAAGGCAATACAAATTGCTTCTAAAAGTGTTAGATCATTTAGTGTAAGAGAAAATTGAGCATTGTACGAACTTGTGATGGCAAAGAATAAAAGCGACAGACTGCATAATAAAGGTTGCTATCATAAGGGGCAATATAATGTGACATTCTTTTGCACTAAGGGATTGAGCATACAAACAAAAAGCGCATGGCAACCTCTGCTTCCCTCTGCGAAGGGCCTACCTTTTATTTTTATGTATTTACTTTCATGCAAGAGTCAAAGTTTTTCTCTCTATTCCTTTTTATTTTTCTCTTTTCGCAAGCATCATGTGGTGAGGAAAGATCTAGGCACATATGTCCAGTTGGATATGGGTTGCATGAGTTATTATTGTTGACATCACCCTTGAGGTGAATACGTTGGGAGGCGAAATTATAAGCCCCTATCTTTCTATGTGTCAGGTTGAAACGTTTTGCTCATGTGTATGCGGTGAGTGTTAGCAATAATAGAAGACTATATGATGGTTGTGTATGTGGAGCTCTTACTTAGACTCTGTTGAATAAGTTGAATTGCAATTGCTTGGTGACTGAGAACATAGGTTGTTGAGTTTCAAGAGAATTCATTGTTTGAACCTTAACATGTGAATTGGTTGCTACTTTACCATGATGAGTTTTATGAGAAAGAATTGCTATTATGATGCTACGAAAAGTGATTGAGATTATCATTGATCAAACTTATGCACTTTGCTAGCATTCACACTTCATAAATTATTTATTTTATCATTTACCTTCTCGAGGACGAGTAGGAATTAAGCTTGGGGATGCTGATACGTCTCCGACGTATCTATAATTTATGAGTATTCATGTTGTTATATTATCACTCTTGGATGTTTTACAATCATTTTATAGCAACTTTATATCATTTTTTGGGACTAACCTATTGACCCAGTGCCCAGTGCTAGTTGCTGTTTTTTGCTTTTTTTTACATCGTAGGAAATCAATATCAAACGAAGTCCAAACACCGCGAAACTTTTTGTGGATTTTTTATGGACCAGAAGACATCCAGTGGGGCAGAAAAGCACCTGGGGGTGCCCCGAGGGGAGCACAACCCACCAGGGCGCTTGTGCGCCTAGGCGTGCCCAGGTGGGTTGTGCCCACCTCGGTGGCTCCTGCACCGCCTCTTCGCCCTATAAATTGCCAAATATTCCAAAAATCCTCGGGGTAACCCTAGATCAGAAGTTCCGCCGCCGCAAGCCTCTGTAGCCATGAGAAACCAATTTTGACCCTATTCCGGCACCCTGCCGGAGGGGGAATTATCACCGGTGCCCATCTTCATCATCCCGATGGGCACCATGATGAGGAGGGAGTAGTCCACCCTCGGGGCCGAGAGTTTGGACCAGTAGCTATGTGTTTAATCTCTCTCTCTCTCTCTCTCTCTCTCTCTCTCTCTCTCGTGTTCTTGAGATGTCACGATCTTGATGTATCGCGGGCTTTGTCAATATAGTCGGATCATATGGTGTTTTCCCCTCTCTATCTTCTTGTGATGAATTGAGTTTTCCCTTTGAGATTTCGTTTTATCGGATTGTATACTCTTATGGATTTGAGAACGCTGTATGTATGTCTTGCTATGAATACCCGCGGTGACAATGGGGTATCGTATTGATTCACTTGATATATGTTTTGGCACTCAACTCGCGAATTCCTGAGGTGACATTTGGGTAATCTATGCATAGAGGTCGATGCATGTTCTTGTCTTTGTTTCTCCGGTAGAAATCTCGGGTCACTCTTTGAAGTTATTTGTGTTGGATTGAGTATCATGAATCTGAAATTATTTGGTGTTATTTTAGTACGAACTCTTGGATAGATCGATCGGAAAGAATAGCTTCGAGGTGGTTTCGTACCCTACAAACAATTTCTTCTTATGTTCTCCGCTAGATAGGAACTTTGGGGTGATTGTTCATCACACGTTGAGGGATGGTTATATGATCCAATTATATTAGCATTGTTGAGAGATTGTACTAGCGAAAGTACGGACCCTAGGCCTCATTTTCAAGCATTGCAATACCGTTTGTGCTCACTTTTGTTACTTGCTACCTTGCTGTTTTTTATCGTTACTATTACAAAAACCAATATCTACTATCATTACTACACTTTTGTTACCATCTCTTCGCCGAACTAGTGCACCTATACAAATTACCATTGTATTTGATGTGTTGGGGACGCAAGAGACTTTTTGTTATTTGGTTGCAGGGTTCACTACAAAAAAAGACACATCCGTGACATTTTGGGCCGAACGAATTTTTTTTCTGTCATGCTTATGACACTTCTGTTGGGGAACGTAGTAATTTCAAAAATTTCCTACGCACACGCAAGATCATGGTGATGCATAGCAACGAGAGGGGAGAGTGTTGTCCACGTACCCTCGTAGACTGACAGCGGAAGCGTTATCACAACGCGGTTGATGTAGTCGTACGTCTTCACGATCCGACCGATCAAGTACCGAACGTACGGCACCTCCGAGTTCTACACACGTTCAGATTGATGACGTCCCTCGAACTCCGATCCATCCGAGTGTTGAGGGAGAGTTTCGTCAGCACGACGGCGTGGTGACGATGATGATGTTCCACCGACGCAGGGCTTCGCCTAAGCTCCGCAACGGTATTATCGAGGTGTAATCTGGTGGAGGGGGGCACCGCACACGGCTAAAATATCGTATATCAAGTGTGTTCTTAGGTGCCCCCCCGCCCCCGTATATAAAGGAGCAAGGGGGAGGCCGGCTGCCTATGGGGCGTGCCAAGGAGAAGGGGGGAGTCCTCCTCCTAGTAGGAGTAGGACTCCCCTTTCCTAGTCCTACTAGGAAAAGAAGGGGGGAAGGAAAGAGAGGGAGAGGGAGAGGGAAAGGGGGCTGCGCCCCCCTCTCCTAGTCCAACTAGGACTCCTCTGGGAGGGGGCGCACCACCTCCTGGCTGCTGCCCTCTCTCTCCCCTCAAGGCCCACTAAGGCCCAACACTTCCCCGGGGGGTTCCGGTAACCCTCCGGCACTCTGGTTTAATCCGAAACTTCTCCGGAACACTTCCGGTGTCCGAATATAGTCGTCCAATATATCAATCTTTACGTCTCGACCATTTCGAGACTCCTCGTCATGTCCGTGATCACATCCGGGACTCCGAACAACCTTCGGTACATCAAATCATATAAACTCATAATAAAACTGTCATCGTAACTTTAAGCGTGCGGACCCTTCGGGTTCGAGAACTATGTAGACATGACCGAGACACCTCTCCGGTCAATAACCAATAGCGGGACCTGGATGCCCATATTGGCTCCCACATATTCTACGAAGATCTTTATCGGTCAGACCGCATAACAACATACGTTGTTCCCTTTGTCATCGGTATGTTACTTGCCCGAGATTGGATCGTCGGTATCTCGATACCTAGTTCAATCTCGTTACCGGCAAGTCTCTTTACTCGTTCCGTAATACATCATCCCGTAACTAACTCATTAGTCACAATGCTTGCAAGGCTTATAGTGATGTGCATTACCGAGTGGGCCCAGAGATACCTCTCCGACAATCGGAGTGACAAATCCTAATCTCGAAATACGCCAACCCAACAAGTACCTTTGGAGACACCTGTAGAGCACCTTTATAATCACCCAGTTACGTTGTGACGTTTGGTAGCACACAAAGTGTTCCTCCGGTAAACGGGAGTTGCATAATCTCATAGTCATAGGAACATGTATAAGTCATGAAGAAAGCAATAGCAACATACTGAACGATCGGGTGCTAAGCTAACGTAATGGGTCATGTCAATCACGTCATTCTCCTAATGAGGTGATCCCGTTAATCAAATGACAACTCATGTCTATGGCTAGGAAACATAACCATCTTTGATTAACGAGCTAGTCAAGTAGAGGCATACTAGTGACACTCTGTTTGTCTATGTATTCACACATGTATTATTTTTTCCGGTTAATACAATTCTAGCATGAATAATAAACATTTATCATGATATAAGGAAATATATAATACTTTATTATTGCCTCTAGGGCATATTTCCTTCAGTCTCCCACTTGCACTAGAGTCAATAATCTAGTTCACATCGCCATGTGATTTAACATCAATAATTCACATCACCATGTGATTAACACCCATAGTTCACATCTCTATGTGACCAACACTCAAAGGGTTTACTAGAGTCAATAATCTAGTTCACATCGCTATGTGATTAACACCCAAAGAGTACTAAGGTGTGATCATGTTTTGATTGTGAGATAATTTTAGTCAACGGGTCTGTCACATCCAGATCCGTAAGTATTTTGCAAATTTCTATGTCTACAATGCTCTGCACGGAGCTACTCTAGCTAATTGCTCCCACTTTCAATATGTATCTAGACCGAGACTCAGAGTCATCTAGATTTAGTGTCAAAACTTGCATTGACGTAACCCTTTACGATGAACCTTTTGTCACTTCCATAATCGAGAAACATATCCTTATTCCACTAAGGATAATTTTGACCGCTGTCCAGTGATCTACTCCTAGATCACTATTGTACTCCCTTGCCAAAATCAGTGTAGGGTATACAATAGATCTGGTACACAGCATGGCATACTTTATAGAACCTATGGCCAAGGCATAGGGAATGACTTTCATTCTCTTTCTATCTTCTGCCGTGGTCGGGCTTTGAGTCTTACTCAATTTCACACCTTGTAACACAGGCAAGAACTCTTTCTTTGACTGTTTCTATTTTGAACTACTTCAAAATCTTGTTAAGGTATGTGCTTTGTGAAAGTCCAATTAAGCGTCTTGATCTATCTCTATAGATCTTAATGCCTAATATATATGCAGCTTCACCGAGGTCTTTCATTGAAAAATTCTTATTCAAGTATCCCTTTATGCTATCCAGAAATTCAATATCATTTCCAATCAGTAATATGTCATCCACATATAATATCAGAAATGCTATCGAGCTCCCACTCACTTTCTTGTAAATACAGGCTTCTCCAAAAGTCTGTATAAAACCAAATGCTTTGATCACACTATCAAAGCGTTTATTCCAACTCCGAGAGGCTTGCACCAGTCCATAAATGGATCGCTGGAGCTTGCACACTTTGTTAGCTCCCTTTGGATCGACAAAACCTTCCGGTTGTATCATATACAACTCTTCTTCCAGAAATCCATTCAGGAACGCAGTTTTGACATCCATTTGCCAAATTTCATAATCATAAAATGCGGCAATTGCTAACATGATTCGGACAGACTTAAGCATAGATACGAGTGAGAAACTCTCATCGTAGTCAACATCTTGAACTTGTCGAAAACCTTTTGCGACAATTCTAGCTTTGTAGATAGTTACACTACTATCAGCGTCCGTCTTCCTCTTGAAGATCCATTTAATCTCAATGGCTCGCCGATCATTGGGCAAGTCAATCAAAGTCCATACTTTGTTCTCATATATGGATCTTATCTCAGATTTCATGGCCTCAAGCCATTTTGCGGAATCTGGGCTCACCATCGCTTCTTCATAGTTCGTAGGTTCGCCATGGTCTAGTAACATGACCTCCAGAAGAGGATTACTGTACCACTCTGGTGCGGATCTTACTCTGCTTTACCTACGAGGTTTGGTAGTAACTTGATTTGAAGTTACATGATCATCATCATTAACTTCCTCACTAATTGGTGTAGGAGTCACAGGAACAGATTTCTGTGATGAACTACTTTCCAATAAGGGAGCAGGTACAGTTACCTCATCAAGTTCTACTTTCCTCCCACTCACATCTTTCGAGAGAAACTCCTTCTCTAGAAAGGATCCATACTAAGCAACGAATGTCTTGCCTTTGGATCTGTGATAGAAGGTGTACCCAACTGTCTCCTTTGGGTATCCTATGAAGATACATTTCTCCGATTTGGGTTTGAGCTTATCAGGATGAAACTTTTTCACATAAGCATCACAACCCCAAACTTTAAGAAACGACAACTTTGGTTTCTTGCCAAACCACAGTTCATAAGGCGTCGTCTCAACGGATTTTGATGGTGCCCTATTTAACGTGAATGTAGCTGTCTCTAATGCATAACCCCAAAACGATAGTGGTAAATTGGTAAGAGACATCATAGATTGCACTATATCCAATAAAGTACGGTTATGACGTTCGGACACACCATTATGATGTGGTGTTCCAGGTGGCGTGAGTAGTGAAACTATTTCACTTTGTTTTGACTGAAGGCCAAACTCGTAACTCAAATATTTTACCTCTGCGATCATATCGTAGAAACTTTTATTTTCTTGTTACGATGATTCTCCACTTCACTCTGAAATTCTTTGAACTTTTCAAATGTTTCAGACTTGTTTTTCATCAAGTAGATATACCTATATCTGCTCAAATCATCTGTGAAGATCAGAAAATAATGATACCTGCTGCGAGCCTCAATATTCATCGGACCACATACCTCTGTATGTATGATTTCCAACAAATCTGTTGCTCTCTCCATAGTTCCGGAGAACGGCGTTTTAGTCATCTTGCCCATGAGGCACAGTTCGCAAGCATCAAGTGATTCATAATCAAGTGATTCCAAAATCCCATCAGTATGGAGTTTCTTCATGCGCTTTACACCAATATGACCTAAACGGCAGTGCCACAAATAAGTTGCACTATCATTATTAACTTTGCATCTTTTGGCTTCAATATTATGAATATGTGTATCACTGAGATCCAACAAACCATTTTCGTTGGTGTGTATGACCATAAAAGGTTTTTATTCATGTAAACAGAACAACAATTGTTCTCTAACTTAAATGAATAACCGTATTGCAATAAACATGATCAAATCATATTCATGCTCAATGCAAACACCAAATAACACTTATTTAGTTTCAACACTAATCCCGAAAGTATAGGGAGTGTGCGATGATGATCATATCAATCTTGGAACTACTTCCAACACACATCGTCACCTTGCCTTTTACTAGTCTCTGTTTATTCTGCAACTCCGTTTTCGAGTTACTACTCTTTAGCAATTGAACCAGTATCAAATACTAAGGGGTTGCTATAAACACTAGTAAGTACACATCAATAACATGTATATCCAATATACCTTTGTTCACTTTGCCATCCTTCTTATCCACCAAATACTTGGGGCAGTTCCGCCTCCAGTGACCAGTTCCTTTGCAGTAGAAGCACTTAGTCTCAGGCTTAGGACCAGACTTAGGCTTCTTCACTTGAGCAGCAACTTGCTTTCCGTTCTACTTGAAGTTCCCCTTCTATCCCTTTGCCCTTTTCTTGAAACTAGTGGTCTTGTTAACCATCAACACTTGATGTTTTTCTTGATTTCTACCTTCGTCGATTTCAGCATCACGAAGAGCTTGGGAATTACTTTCGTCATCCCTTGCATACTATAGTTCATCACGAAGTTCTACTAACTTGGTGATGGTGACTAGAGAATTCTGTCAATCACTATTTTATCTGGAAGATTAACTCCCACTTGATTCAAGCGATTGTAGTACCCAGACAATCTGAGCACATGCTCAATAGTTGAGCGATTCTCCTCCATCTTTTAGCTATAGAACTTGTTGGAGACTTCATATCTCTCAACTCGGGTATTTGCTTGAAATATTAACTTCAACTCCTGGAACATCTCATATGGTCCATGACGTTCAAAACGTCTTTGAAGTCCCGATTCTAAGCCGTTAAGCATGGTGCACTAAACTATCAAGTAGTCATCATATTGAGCTAGCCAAACGTTCATAACGTCTGCATCTGCTCCTGCAATAGGTCTGTCACCTAGCAGTGCATCAAGGACATAATTTTTTCTGTGCAGCAATGAGGATAATCCTCAAGTTACGGACCCAGTCCGTGTAATTGCTACCATCATCTTTCAACTTAGCTTTCTCAAGGAACGCATTAAAATTCAACGGAACAACAGCACGGGCCATATATCTACAATTAACATAGACAAGCAAGATACTATTAGGTACTAAGTTCATGATAAATTTAAGTTCAATTAATCATATTACTTAAGAACTCCCACTTAGATAGACATCTCTCTAATCATCTAAGTGATTACGTGATCCAAAGCAACTAAACCATGACCGATTAACACGTGAGATGGAGTAGATTCAATGGTGAACATCACTATGTTGATCATATCTACTATATGATTCACGCTCGACCTTTCGGTCTCTGTGTTCCGAGGCCATATCTGTACATATGCTAGGCTCGTCAAGTTTAACCTGAGTACTCCGCGTGTGCAACTGTTTTGCACCCGTTGTATTTGAACGTAGAGCCTATCACACCCGATTAACACGTGGTGTCTCAGCACGAAGAACTTTTGCAACGGTGCATACTCAGGGAGAACACTTTTATCTTGAAATTTTAGTGAGAGATCATCTTATAATGCTACCGTCAAACAAAGCAAGATAAGATGCATAAAGGATTAACATCACATGCAATCAATATAAGTGATATGATATGGCCATCATCATCTTGTGCTTGTGATCTCCATCTCCGAAGCACCGTGCTTGTGATCTCCATCTCCGAAGCACCGTCATGATCACCATCGTCACCGGCGCGACACCTTGATCTCCATCGTAGCGTCGTTGTCGTCTCGCCAACTTATTGCTTTTACGACTATCGCTACCGCTTAGTGATAAAGTAAAACTATTACATGGCGATTGCATCTCATACAATAAAGCGACAACCATATGGCTCCTGCCAGTTGCCGATAACTCGGTTACAAAACATGATCATCTCATACAACACATTATATCACATCATGTCTTGACCATATCACATCACAGCATGCCCTGCAAAAACAAGTTAGACGTCCTCTACTTTGTTGTTGCAAGTTTTACGTGGCTGCTACGGGCTTAGCAAGAACCGTTCTTACCTACGCATCAAAACCACAACGATAGTTTGTCAAGTTGGTGCTGTTTTAACCTTCGCAAGGACCGGGCGTAGCCACACTCGGTTCAACTAAAGTGAGAGAGACAGACACCCGCCAGTCACCTTTAAGCAACGAGTGCTCCGAACGGTGAAACCAGTCTCGCGTAAGCGTACGCGTAATGTCGGTCCGGGCCGCTTCATCTCACAATACCGCTGAACCAAAGTATGACATGCTGGTAAGCAGTATGACTTATATCGCCCACAACTCACTTGTGTTCTACTCGTGCAAAGCATCAACGCATAAAACCAGGCTCGGATGCCATTGTTGGGGAACGTAGTAATTTCAAAAATTTCCTACGCACACACAAGATCATGGTGATGCATAGCAACAAGAGGGGAGAGTGTTGTCCACGTACCCTCGTAGACTGACAGCGGAAGCGTTATCACAACGCGGTTGATGTAGTCGTACGTCTTCACGATCCGACCGATCAAGTACCGAACGTACGGCACCTCCGAGTTCTACACACGTTCAGCTCGATGACGTCCCTCGAACTCCGATCCAGCCGAGTGTTGAGGGAGAGTTTCGTCAGCACGACGGCGTGGTGACGATGATGATGTTCCACCGACGCAGGGCTTCGCCTAAGCTCCGCAACGGTATTATCGAGGTGTAATCTGGTGGAGGGGGGCACCGCACACGGCTAAAATATCGTATATCAAGTGTGTTCTTAGGTGCCCCCCTGCCCCCGTATATAAAGGAGCAAGGGGGAGGCCGGCTGCCTATGGGGCGCGCCAAGGAGAAGGGGGGAGTCCTCCTCCTAGTAGGAGTAGGACTCCCCTTTCCTAGTCCTACTAGGAAAAGAAGGGGGGAAGGAAAGAGAGGGAGAGGGAGAGGGAATGGGGGCTGCGCCCCCCTCTCCTAGTCCAACTAGGACTCCTCTGGGAGGGGGCGCACCACCTCCTGGCTGCTGCCCTCTCTCTCCCCTCAAGGCCCACTAAGGCCCAACACTTCCCCGGGGGGTTCCGGTAACCCTCCGGCACTCCGGTTTAATCCGAAACTTCTCCGGAACACTTCCGGTGTCCGAATATAGTCGTCCAATATATCAATCTTTACGTCTCGACCATTTCGAGACTCCTCGTCATGTCCGTGATCACATCCGGGACTCCGAACAACCTTTGGTACATCAAATCATATAAACTCATAATAAAACTGTCATCATAACTTTAAGCGTGCGGACCCTTCGGGTTCGAGAACTATGTAGACATGACCGAGACACCTCTCCGGTCAATAACCAATAGCGGGACCTGGATGCCCATATTGGCTCCCACATATTCTACGAAGATCTTTGTCGGTCAGACCGCATAACAACATACGTTGTTCCCTTTGTCATCGGTATGTTACTTGCCCGAGATTCGATCGTCGGTATCTTGATACCTAGTTCAATCTCGTTACCGGCAAGTCTCTTTACTCGTTCCGTAATACATCATCCCGTAACTAACTCATTAGTCACAATGCTTGCAAGGCTTATAGTGATGTGCATTACCGAGTGGGCCCAGAGATACCTCTCCGACAATCGGAGTGACAAATCCTAATCTCGAAATACGCCAACCCAACAAGTACCTTTGGAGACACCTGTAGAGCACCTTTATAATCACCCAGTTACGTTGTGACGTTTGGTAGCACACAAAGTGTTCCTCCGGTAAACGGGAGTTGCATAATCTCATAGTCATAGGAACATGTATAAGTCATGAAGAAAGCAATAGCAACATACTAAACGATCGGGTGCTAAGCTAACGTAATGGGTCATGTCAATCACGTCATTCTCCTAATGAGGTGATCCCGTTAATCAAATGACAACTCATGTCAATGGCTAGGAAACATAACCATCTTTGATTAACGAGCTAGTCAAGTAGAGGCATACTAGTGACACTCTGTTTGTCTATGTATTCACACATGTATTATTTTTTCCGGTTAATACAATTCTAGCATGAATAATAAACATTTATCATGATATAAGGAAATATATAATACTTTATTATTGCCTCTAGGGCATATTTCCTTCAACTTCTATGACAATAACTGTGACAAAACTCGGTATCATCATAGATGTGGTGGGCTCCTACTTCTATGACAAAAAATCATGACTGAAAATGGGCTTTTCATCCTGGGTGGGCTGGAGACGCAGCTGCATGACATTCTTTGAGCCGTCCATGACGGAAAAAATGTGGTAGAAGCGAGGGCAAGGAAAATATCGGGGAGTTCCCTGTTACGGTGGGTGGTCGGGGCCGAGCGATGCATGGAGGTTTGCGCGTTTCTCTCATAGACGTACGCGCATGGGTGCGAGGCGTTGGACTCTAACTGAACCCGAGCGAGGCGTTCGCCTACTGAACCCGAGTGATTGCACTGCAGGCTACGCGTTAGTGAACCTGAGCGATTGCACTGCAGGCTACGCGTTACTGAACCCGAGCGATCGATAGATCTAGATGTTAACTAAACTCGATCGAGCGATTGCTTCGCTACTGCTGCTAACTAAAGCCGATCGAACTCTGCTGCCTCCTTCCCTTCATGAACAGTGAGGGTTGTTGGGGGGGGGGGGGGTTGGATGAACAGTTCCCGGTGGGGGGTTGGATGAACAGGACCCCATGGTGTTGCCGCTGGATGAACATGACCCCGATCGATCGAGCCGGTTGGGGGTGGATGAACAGGACCCCGTGGAGGGCTGGATGAACAGGACAACCCCGTGGAGGGCTGCTTGAATAGTAGCCGGTGGAGGGCTAGATGAACGGTAGCCCATGGAGGGGTCGTTGAACAGGACCCCGTGGAGAGGGATGGTTGAACAATAGCCGGTGGAGTAGCGGTGGAGGCTGGATGAACATGAGCCCGTGGAGGCACGAGGGGAGACGCCGTGGATGAACAGTCGCAGGTGGAGGCTGGAGGAGGTCAACGGTGGATGAACAGTAGCCCGTGGAGGCAGCTGACGGTGGAGATGAACAGTATCTCGTGGAGTCCCGTTTTGCGGTACGCCACATCCCTCCCGATGAGCAGGACCCCCGTTTCGACCGTAGAGCTCCTACACAAGTCTGTTTCCTCTGTTTTGCGGTACGCCACACCCTCCCGATCAACAGGACCCCATTTTGACCGTAGGAGGTCCAAGAGAAGTCCGTTTCCTCCGTTTTGCGGTAGCCAGACCCCTCCCGATGAACAGGATCCCGTTTCGACCGTGGCCAGTCGAACACAAGGCCGTTTCCTCTGTTCTGCGGTACGCCAGGCCTCGTTTCGATCGGTTGTTCCATCCAAGCCGGTTGGCTCCCGATGAACACGACGGCGCAGTTTCTCCGTTCCGACCCAGCCATGTACACGAGCCCTGGCCGTACGTATGCGCGAGTAGGCGTTCGAGACCCCGCCCGTATGTACGTACGTGGCCGTATTTACTTTCTTGTACCCTGGCCGTTGTACATACGTGTACATGCTACATGCGCGCCTCTACTTCGACAGGTGCCCTTCCTTACACAGCCACGGTTCATCGCTGCAGCCTGCAGACAGACCGATCGTATGTACGTACACGTTCGTGACCAGAATGACAACACTACGTACGCTTCAACCAGGTGGGTCCCGACTGTCAGGCACTTCCTTGCGTGCGAAGATGTAGCTGGTGGGTCCCAGCAGTCAGGGGGCGAATCATTTTTTCCCCGTAAGATGGACGCACTTCCTTGCGTGCGAAGATGTAGCTGGTGGGTCCCAGTAGTCAAGGGGAAACATTTTTCACGAAATACGGTGGCCCGTCCGGTGGGTCCCTGCTGTCAGGTGGAGGAATCATTATTTTCCGCGTAATACGGAGGCACTTCCTTGCTGCGGCCGTGGACCCAGCTGTCAGCGTCTCCACGTACAGTACTCTTCCGATGGAAGTAGTTCCTTGACCATGTTGACCACGTCAGGCCGAGAGCACCAGGGCGGTGGACGATGGCAAGGCCAAGGAAGGGGACGAGGCGGAGCCCGGGAAGACGCGGCAGTGGATGCCCGTGCGAAGAGGAGTACGACGGTTCACTAGTTCGGCTGTGGTGTGAGGCTACCGTCGCCGTAGAATAACAGGGGGTGCGGGTGAGTAGAGGGATGGCCTAGCCAGCGGTGGGAGTAGTAGGGGGCGGTGAGGCCTCCGCGGCATCACAGCCGGCCACAGGAGGCAGGAGCACGCGGCACGATCGGCGCTGGTTTGGGCGGCTGGAGCAAGAAGACCAGAGGTTGAAGAAGCACTATGGCGGTTGGATGGACATCGTACGGTCACTGGGGATAGAATCATTCATATTGACTAAGTTGACAAAGCCCTCCGTCCGCGTCAACTTAGTAGGCCCACAAGTCAGCCTCCCATATGGTGGGTCCCAGCTAGCAGGGGGAGTATTCAATTTTTTGTGCGTAATAAGGAAGCACTTCCTTGCGTGCGAAGATATAGCTGGTGGGTCCGAGCTATCAGCGGTGGGAACATTTTTTTTCGCGAAATACAGAGGCCCTTTCGGTTGGTCCCAGATGTCAGGTGGAGGAATCATTATTTTGCATGTAATAAGGAGGCATTTCCTTGTGTGCGATCGTGGACCCAACTGTCAGCCTCTCCACGTATAGTCCACTGCCGATGGATGTCGTTCGTTGACCATGTTGACCACGCCGCGCCGAGAGCACCAGGGCGGTGGACGACGGCGAGGCCTACGAAGGGAACGATGCGGAGCCGGGGAAGACACAGTAGTGGCTGCCCACACGGTGGGGAGTACGAGGGTTGACTGGTTCGGCTGCCGTCGCCAGAAAATAACATGAGGTGTGGGTGAGTAGAGGGATAGCCAGGCCAGGGATGCGAGTATGGTGGGTCCATGAGGCCTGCCCGGCAGCACAGCTGGCCACGAGAGGCGGGAGCAGGCGGTTCCGCTAGCGCTGGTTTGGGCGGCTGGAGCAGGAAGATCAGAGACTGAAGAAGCACGATTGCCGTTAGATTAACATCTAACGGTCTGAGGCTGGTAGAGTCGATTGTAGACTAAGTTCCTTTTTTTGAGAAACCTTGTGTACGCATGAACTTAGTAGGCCCACAAGTCAGCCTCCAAATCTGTGGCAGACAACATAGAGCCCATTTGCTATTTTTTTTAATAATTTGCAACCCATTTGCTAATTCTTAAGTAATTTATTAAAGCCCATTTTCTGCCCAGGAGCACGGTCAAAAAGTTCAACCTTATTTTGCATATTTCGGTGGAGTCCCAACTGTTTTAATCCCGAATGATAAACATTTTTTAAAGAACTTATTGATTTGCCAAAAAAATCATTTTGTTTTTGTAAGCAAACAAGATGTGGGACAATTGAGTTGGTTTAAGGGAAAACCAGTGGTAAAAGAATCAGCGCTGGGAGGGAAAACAACAACAAAAATAAGGATGTAAATATGAAAAGGGAACTTTATGTATTTTCAATATAATGATACATGTATATGAACTAGTAAAACTATAGGTAGAGATTAGAAAACGGAAGTAGGGCATGGCGTTTCAAGAGGAAAATAAAACTGGGCTGTGTGTTTGATTTAGTAAAAAAACTGCCTGCGGATGTTGTAAGACAAAATATAACTAATGCTGGTGGGCCAGAGGCCAGTAGTTACCTGCTGGATCATTGTGTCCCGTTGTCGTCATGGGCTAGGCCTGTTAAAAACAACACCAAGCCTGGGCAGTCTACAGCCCAGTTGAAACTTGCTCGACCTGAAAAAACAATATACCTGTTCAATAAACGAGAGAATTTTGCAAGTACAGACTGATAACTAGGATGCAGCAGGTATATTGTTTTTTCATCGTGAAAATAAGTGCATGCACTTGTTTCAAAAAAATTGGAGAACTGGGAATTCGAATGGCAGGTGCTTATGCTACCCATCAAATAAAAATCAGGTAACTGAAAATTCGTTTCGAAACAAATGATTCAGCTTTATATCCACGTCTACCCTCGGCATGATGGTTGGAAGCAAATGCCAAGTTCATACTGAAAGATCGTTAACAGCAATACCAACTTGCGGACGACAAGGTAGTACAAGTACCAATACCAAACTAACTTATAATCTTTTTAGTCCTGGCCCTAGTGTTCGTCTAGTAGAAAATCTTGCAGAGGACCAGCTCCCGCTCCTTCTCTTGCTCCAGGTCCCCGAGGTGGTACTGGTGCATCACCCAGTTGGTCCTCTGCTGGTCAAAGTTCTTTTTTTGCAGGAATGGTCGAAGTTCTTGTTGGTGTGCAGCACTAGAACCTTTTTGCTGCCCGTCTGCCGGCCATTGACCATCACCGGCAAGGTATTGCCGGTCTTGTGCCACATCGCGTGCATGCCACACTCTGACTGGATCTTGCGACGCGTCCACGTGCCCCTTTTGAACGCCCTGGAATTGCGCTGGAAGAAATGCTTTCTTAGGCCACTCAGTGTGATACCTGTAGTATTGTGGAATACATGTTTTAGTGTACATAGTTGGCTTTTTCATAACATCTTTGGCATGTTGCAGTCACTTGTTTCACTTTTTATTAACTATCAAATTGTAATTGCTTCACTAGGTCTGCGTCTAAAAAGAAAAATAGAGCTATAAACAAAGGAATATGTTTGTGCAAGTAGACAGCCGATCGGCGTCTTACCTGGAAGTTTATCAGGATGGGTGTAGCATATGCCGTGCTCGCTGTCGATGGTTGGTATGAACAAATTGATGAGAGGGTGAGATCTCGCGCTGTCAGCACTCACTTTGGCCTCAAGGTGCTCGATCAGCTCCTGATCCGTGGGATCGAACTTGACGCCAGCCGGCAGCACCGGCCAATCCTTCTTGGAGTTGCATTGGTTAATTCCAGTTATTTGGTACTCAATGTATGATCAATCAACTGTTTTAAGTGAATGATGAAAGATTTCGACAGATAAGTGGTAGTACTCCAAATCTGAAGTCCACGATACCCGAACACGCCGCCGGGGTTCTTATGTCACCTCACGCGCAGCGTGTTGTCACGTCAATTCAATGTGAGGAAAATGATGAATAATTTGACCGGCGTATACTAGTACTGCTACTGTACTACTTACTAGTTGTATTTAGTGTCACATTTTAACCATAGGTTTAACTAACAAAATGTCAATGCATGTCACCGAAAATTATTCCATTGGAAACTATGTTCAAATACGAATAAAATGATATAATTTTTTGTGACATGCATTAACATTTAGTTAGTGAAATGTATGGTCAAAATTTGACACAAATTACGAAGGGGACCAGTAAACCAGGAGGGAGGTAGTAGTACGAGTAGCGCAATATACGGTATGGAGGACTAGTACAAATTTAGAAATGGGGTAAGAAGTTACAAGGCTGTGCGACAGACTTTGTAGGCTACATGAGTAGTACAAAATATAATTCCCATTGGACAACACTTTCACCAACAAGTACACACTTGTAGCCTAATTGATATATATATATATATATATATATATATATATATATATATATATGGCTTCTGCACAACATCATCATCATTATCAGTACATCCTACGCAGGTGAGTTAGGATGCACTTGATCCCAGAAAGGTATCTATCCTTCAAACCAGAGGAGTGCTTCTAACTAACAACAGTACATAATATCCAACAAAACAAGGTCATGCTATAGAGCAGGATACATGGCTTAGTCTAGATATCAGTACGAATCAATTTGTGCATATTTGCTGTTGGCATGAACCACATTGCCGCATGTCGGGTTTGCAAAAGCCATCCATCGCATGGAAGCTTGATGCCTTTCACACACTGAAGATTTTCTGGCAACAAGTTGTGTCGACGAATATTTGGATATGGTGATTCATGAAACCCATGGTATGATGTGTAAACACAGTCCCCCCTGGCAAATGGAAGTTGCATAGCACGACAATCATCGCCGGTGATATGATCGATGATTGGTTGGATGATCGGATAATTGAGCCCGAGGAACACATAGTGGTTGCCGAGGCTGTAAACCCGCCTCCAGTTGAATACGCCTGGCCCAACGAAGCTGGGATCTTTCTCGAACACGAAGCAGCCATAGCCATCAATGTCACAAACGCCCAAGGCATTGTACTACATGTGTTTTGATGAACTGGTTTGGTCAATTTGGTACGTGCAAATGAGCATCAAATGACCGCCGTCAGCTGAACGAGCGATAAACCACCACCCATCGGCTGGTATGATTCCAGGTCCTGGAATCATGAAGGACAGTGCATTTGCGTCTGCTGCAACAACTCAAATTGGAGACCAAAAGGACAAACATAAACAATCATGTTCAAAGTATGTGTGGAATTAAGATTATTATAACTGTGACACATATCATAGACAGAGAATTGCAATGCCGTGGTCATAATCATACCCCAAGTTAAAAAATAAGCCAATGGCTTTCATAGTCTAGCAATATACCATGGTTCAAACATCTTGTAACAATGAGAGGAAAACATATATATAGGGCCTACTCATATTCTACCATAGCACTTACTACAGTTATCATATCAACTCTAAGCAATAACATGCGTTGTTATAAAAATCCTGGAAATGAGAGTAGCATATAGCAATCATGAGGTTATACTCATAATATCTATTCTAACAATCATTAGATGCCAATTGTTCTCATATCAACTCTAACAATAACATTTGTGGTCATAAAAATCTAGGAAATGAGAAGAACATATAGCAATGATGTGGTTACAGGCATAGTATATATTCTAAATTTGTAACAATGAACAGGCAGTCGTATTCATAAGGTAAATATGAGATGAGATAGAATAATTTCACGACGATAGATTCCACCCGTATAGGCTGCCAATATGTGCGTCGACCGCGTAAACAATGCCATCATGCACTATAGCATAAGACAGAAATGTTGGCTGAAGAGGATTGATGATGAGCCATAACCATGTATGGCGACCGGATTCCAGATAGACTAATCCCATGTTGAACACAACAATGAGCTTGTAATCCATGTAGTCTTCCAATGGTGTGGGCACTTCGCAGATTACAACCTTCAGCAAACAGAGGTCGAGCCAAAAGCTCGACGCGTCTCGTGCGTAGTAGGCAGGAGTGTCCGGTGGGCCGCGAGGCTCGATGGCGGTGCTACCTCTTGAGCATGCGTTGGTTTTCCCTTGAAAAGGAAAGGGTGATGCAGCAAAGTAGCGTAAGTATTTCCCTCAGTTTTGAGAACCAAGGTATCAATCCAGTAGGAGACTACACGCAAGTCCCTCGTACCTGCACAAACAATTGAGAACCTTGAAACCAACGTGATAAAGGGGTTGTCAATCCCTTCACGGCCACTTGCAAAAGTGAGATCTGATAGAGATAATAAGATAAATATTTTTGGTATTTTTATTGTATAGATTGGAAAATAAAGATTGCAAAATAAAATAGATTGGAAACTTATATGATGGAAAGTAGACCCCGGGGACATAGGTTTCACTAGTGGCTTCTCTCAAGATAGCAAATTCTATGGTGGGTGAACAAATTACTGTCGAGCAATTGATAGAAAAGCGCATAGTTATGAGAATATCTAGGCATGATCATGTATATAGGCATCACGTCCGTGACAAGTAGACCGAAACGATTCTGTATCTACTACTATTACTCCACACATCGACCGCTATCCAGCATGCATCTAGAGTATTAAGTTCATAAGAACAGAGTAACACATTAGGCAAGATGACATGATGTAGAGGGATAAACTCAAGCAATATGATATAAACCCCATCTTTTTATCCTCGATGGCAACAATACAATACGTGCCTTGTTGCCCCTGCTGTCACTGGGAAAGGACACCGCAAGATTGAACCCAAAGCTAAGCACTTCTCCCATTGCAAGAAAGATCAATCTAGGCCAAACCAAACTGATAATTCGAAGAGACTAGCAAAGATATCAACTCATACATATAAGAATTCAGAGAAGAATCAAATATTGTTCATAGATAATCTTGATCATAAACCCACAATTCATCGGATCTCGACAAACACACCGCAAAAAGTATTACATCGAATAGATCTCCAAGAGAATCAAGGAGAACTTTGTATTGAGATCCAAAGAGAGAGAAGAAGCAATCTAGCTAATAACTATGGACCCGAAGGTCTGTGGTAAACTACTCACACATCATCGGAGAGGCTATGGTGTTGATGTAAAAGCCGTCCGTGATCGATTCCCCCTCCGGCGGAGCGCCAGAAAAGGCCCCAAGATGGGATCTCATGGATACAGAAGGTTGCGGCGATGGAAATAGGGTTTCGTGGGCTCCTGGATGTTTTCAGGGTATAAGAGAATATATAGGCGAAGGAAGTAGGTCGATGGAGCCACGAGGGGTCCACAAGGGTGGGGGCGCGCCCTCCTACCTCGTGGCCGCCTTGTTGCTTCCTTGACGTCCACTCCAAGTCTCCTGGATTGCGTTTGTTCCAAAAACGATTCTCCCGAAGGTTTCATTCCGTTTGGATTCCGTTTGATATTCCTTTTCTACGAAACACTGAAATAGGCAAAAAAACTGCAATTTTCACTGGGCCTTTGGTTAGTAGGTTAGTCCCAAGAATAATATAAAAGTGCATAATAAAGCCCATTAAACATCCAAAACAGATAATATAATAGCATGGAACAATAAAAAATTATAGATACGTTGGAGACGTATCAAGCACCCCCAAGCTTAATTCCTACTCGTCCTCGAGTAGGTAAATGATAAAAACAAAATTTTTGATGTGGAATGCTACCTAACATAATCTTCAATGTAATTTTCTTTATTGTGGCATGAATGTTCCGATCCGAAAGATTCAAGATAAAATTTTAATATTTACATGAAAATAATAATACTTCAAGCATAGTAACTAAGCAATCATGTCTTCTCAAAATAACATGGCCAAAGAAAGTTCATCCCTGCAAAATCATATAGTTTGGTCATGCTCCATTTTCGTCACACAAGAATGCTCTCATCATGCACAACCCCGATGACAAGCCAAGCAATTGTTTCATACTTTAGTAATCTCAAACATTTTCAACCTTCACGCAATACATGAGCGTGAGCCATGGATATAGCACTATGGGTGGAATAGAATATAATGATGGGGGTTGTGTGGAGAAGACAAAAAAGGAGAAAGTCTCACATTGACGCGGCTAATCAACGGGCTAGGGAGATGCTCATCAATTGATGTCAATGCAAGGAGTAGGGATTGCCATGCAACGGATGCACTAGCGCTATAAATGTATGAAAGCTCAACAAAAGAAACTAAGTGGGTGTGCATCCAACTTGCTTGCTCATGAAGACCTAGGGCATTTGAGGAATCCCATTGTTGGAATATACAAGCCAAGTTCTATAATGAAAAATTCCCACTAGTATAGGAAAGTGATAAAATAAGAGACGCTCTATCATAAAGATCATGGTGCTACTTTGAAGCACAAGTGTGGAAAAGGATAGTAACATTGTCCCCTTTTTTCTTTTTTTCTTTTTTTCGGCCTTTCCTTTTTTTTGGCCTTTCTTTTTTTGGGACAATGCTCTAATAATGATGATCATCACACTTCTATTTATTTACAACTCAAAGATTACAACTCAATACTAGAACAAAATATGACTCTACATGGATGCCTCCGGCGGTTTACCGGGATGGGCAATGAATCAAGAGTGACATGTATGATAAATTATGCATGGTGGCTTTGCCACAAATACAATGTCAACTACGTGATCATGCAAGGCAATATGACAATGATGAAGCGTGTCATAATAAATGAAACGGTGGAAAGTTGCATGGCAATATATCTCGGAATGGCTATGGAAATGCCATAATAGGTAGGTATGGTGGCTGTTTTGAGGAAGATATAAGGAGGTTTATATGTGATAGAGCATATCATATCACGGGGTTTGGATGCACCGGCGAAGTTTGCACCAACCCTCAAGGTGAGAAAGGGCAATGCACAGTACCGAAGAGGCTAGCAATGATGGAAGGGTGAGAGTGTGTATAATCCATGGACTCAACATTAGTCATAAACAACTCACATACTTATTGCAAAAATCTACAAGTCATCAAAAACCAAGCATTACGCGCATGCTCCTAGGGGGATAGATTGGTAGGAAAAGGCCATCGCTCGTCCCCGACCGCCACTCATAAGGATGACAATCAAAGAACACCTCATGTTTCAAATTTGTTACACAACGGTTACCATACGTGCATGCTACGGGACTTGCAAACTTCAACACAAGTATTTTTCAAATTCACAATTACTCAACTAGAACAACTTTAATATTACCATCTTCATATCTCAAAACAATCATCAAGTATCAAACTTCTCATAGTATTCAATGCACTCTTTATGAAAGTTTTTATTATACCCATCTTGGATGCCTATCATATTAGGACTAATTTTATAGCCAAAGCAAACTACCATGCTGTTCTAAAGAACTCTCAAAATAATATAAGTGGAGCATGAGAGATCAATATTTTCTATAAAATAAACCGCCACCGTGCTCTAAAAAGATATAAGCGAAGCACTAGAGCAAAATTATCTAGCTCAAAAGATATAAGTGAATCACATAGAGTATTCTAATAAATTCCAATTCATGTGTGTCTCTCCAAAAGGTGTGTACAGAAAGGATGATTGTGGTAAACTAAAAAGCAAAGACTCAAATCATACAAGACGCTCCAAGCAAAACACATATCATGTGGTGAATAAAATATAGCCTCAAGTAAAGTTACCGATGGACGAAGACGAAAGAGGGGATGCCTTCCGGGGCATCCCCAAGCTTAGGATTTTGGTTGTCCTTGAATTTTACCTTGGGGTGCCTTGGGCATCCCCAAGCGTAGGCTCTTGCCACTCCTTATTCCATAATCCATCAAATCTTTACCCAAAAACTTGAAAACTTCACAACACAACTCAACAGAAAATCTCATGAGCTCCGTTAGTACAAGAAACAAACCACCACAATAAAGTACTGTAATGAACTCATTCTTTAATTATATTGGTGTTAAACCTACTGTATTCCAACTTCTCTATGGTTCATACCCCCCGATACTAGACATAGATTCATCCAAATAAGCAAACAACACACGAAAAACAGAATCTGTCAAAAACAGAACAGTCTGTAGTAATCTGTATCAAACTAGGACGGCGTAGATAATTTTTTTATTGATCTACTGCAATTGGAATCAGTATTTTATCACGTTCTGGTCATTTTAACAATTGTTTTCGTGAGCAGAAAGTTTCTGACTTTTTCAGCAAGATCAAATAATTATTATCCAAGAAGATCCTATAGGTTTTACTTGGCACAAACACTAATTAAAACATAAAACCAAATCTAACCAGAGGCTAGATGAATTATTTATTACTAAACAGGAACAAAAAGCAAGGAATAAAAATAAAATTGGGTTGCCTCCCAACAAGCGCTATCGTTTAACGCCCCTAGCTAGGCATAAAAACGAGAATAGATCTAGGTATCATCATCTTTGGTATGCACTCCATAAGTGGCTCTCATAATAGATTCATAAGGTAATTTAATTTTCTTCCTAGGAAAGTGTTCCATGCCTTTCCTTAATGGAAATTGGAATCTAATATTTCCTTCCTTCATATCAATAGTTGCACCAATCGTTCTAAGGAATGGTCTACCAAGAATAATAGGACATGTAGGATTGCAATCTATATCAAGAAAAATAAAATATATGGGAACATAACTCCTATTTGCAACAATAAGAACATCATTAATCCTTCCCGTAGGTTTCTTAATGGTGGAATCCGCAAGATGCAAATTTAGAGAACAATCACCAAATTCGCAGAAACCTAATACATCACACAAAGTTTTTGGAATCGTGGAAACAATAGCACCCAAATCACACAAAGCATAGCATTCATGATCTTTAATCTTAATTTTAATAGTAGATTCCCACTCATCATAAAGTTTTCTAGGGATAGAAACTTCTAATTCAAGTTTTTCTTCATAAGATTCCATTAAAGCATCAATGATATGTTTGGTAAAAGCTTTATTTTGACTATAAGCATGAGGAGAATTTAACACGGATTGCAACAAGGAAATACAATCTATCAAAGAGCAATTATCATAATTAAATTCCTTGAAATCCAAAATAGTGGGTTTATTGCTATGTAAAGTTTTGACCTCTTCAATCCCACTTTTACCAATCTTTGCATCAAGATCTAAAAACTCCGAATTATTGGGACGCCTTTTAAATAAAGTTGACTCATCTCCAGTCCCATCATTATCAAGATTCATATTAGAGAACAAAGATTTAATAGGAGACACATCAATCACTTTTAGATCTTCATCATTATTATCATGAAAACTAGAAGAACACGCTTTCAAAAAGCAATCTTTTTTTGCACGCATCCTAGCGGTTCTTTCTTCGCACTCATCAATGGAAATTCTCATGGCTTTGAGAGACTCATTGATATCATGCTTAGGTGGAATAGATCTATGTTTCAAAGAATCAGCATCAAGAGAAATTCTATCCACGTTCCTAGCCAGCTCATCAACCTTAAGCAATTTTTCTTCAAGCAAAGCATTAAAATTCTTTTGTGAATTCATAAATTCTTTAACACTAGTCTCAAAATCAGAGGGCATCTTATTAAAATTTCCATAAGAGTTGTTGTAGGAGTTACCATAATTATTAGAGGAATTACTAGGAAACGGCCTAGAACTAAAGTTTCCTCTATACGCATTGTTACCAAAATTGTTCCTACAAACAAAATTCACATCCATAGATTCATTATTATTCTCAATCAAAGTAGACAAAGGCATATCATTAGGATCAGAAGACACACTCTTATTAGCAAACAATTTCATAAGTTCATCCATCTTTCCACTTAAAACATTAATCTCTTCTATTGCATGGACCTTTTTACTAGTGGATCTTTTGGTGTGCCATTGAGAATAATTAACCATAATATTGTCTAGGAGTTTAGTAGCTTCTCCTAAAGTGATTTCCATAAAAGTGCCTCCCGCGGCTGAATCTAATAGATTTTTAGATGCAAAATTCAATCCAGCATAAATTTTCTGTATAATCATCCATAAATTCAAACCATGTGTAGGGCAGTTACGTATCATTAATTTCATCCTCTCCCAAGCTTGTGCAACATGCTCGCGATCAAGTTGCTTAAAATTCATAATATTGTTTCTAAGAGAGATGATCTTAGTGGGAGGAAAATACTTAGAGATAAAAGCATCTTTGCACTTATTCCATGAATCAATACTATTTTTAGGCAAAGAAGAGAACCAAGTTTTAGCACGATCTCTAAGCGAAAATGGAAATAGCTTCAATTTAACAATATCATTATCCACATCTTTCTTCTTTTGCATATCGCACAAATCAACAAAGTTGTTTAGATGTGTAGCGGCATCTTCACTAGGAAGGCCAGAGAATTGATCTTTCATGACAAGATTCAACAAAGCAGCAGTAATTTCACAAGATTCAGCATCGGTAATAGGAGCAATCGGAGTGCTAATAAAATCATTGTTGTTGGTATTCGAAAAGTCACACAATTTAGTATTGTCTTGAGCCATTATGACAAGCAATCAATCCAACACACAAGCAAACAAGAAGCAAGCGAAAAGAAGCGAGCGGAAAAAGGGCGAATAAAACGGCAAGGGTGAAGTGGGAGAGAGGAAAACGAGAGGCAAATGGCAAATAATGTAATGCGAGGGATAAGAGTTTGTGATGGGTACTTGGTATGTCTTGACTTGTGTGTAAATCTCCCCGGCAACGGCGCGAGAAATCCTTCTTGCTACCTCTTGAGCATGCGTTGGTTTTCCCTTGAAGAGGAAAGGGTGATGCAGCAAAGTAGCGTAAGTATTTCCCTCAGTTTTGAGAACCAAGGTATCAATCCAGTAGGATACTACACGCAAGTCCCTCGTACCTGCACAAACAATTAAGAACCTTGCAACCAATGTGATAAAGGGGATGGCAATCCCTTCACGGCCACTTGCAAAAGTGAGATCTGATAGAGATAATAAGATAAATATTTTTGGTATTTTTATTGTATAGATTGGAAAGTAAAGATTGCAAAATAAAATAGATTGGAAACTTATATGATGGAAAGTAGACCCGAGGGGCATAGGTTTCACTAGTGGCTTCTCTCAAGATAGCAAATTCTATGGTGGGTGAACAAATTACTGTCGAGCAATTGATAGAAAAGCGCATAGTTATGAGAATATCTAGGAATGATCATGTATATAGGCATCACATCCGTGACAAGTAGACCGAAACGATTCTGCATCTACTACTATTACTCCACACATTGACCACTATCCAGCATGCATCTAGAGTATTAAGTTCATAAGAACAGAGTAACGCATTAGGCAAGATGACATGATGTAGAGGGATAAACTCAAGCAATATGATATAAAACTTATCTTTTTATCATCGATGGCAACAATACAATACGTTCCTTGCTACCCATGCTGTCACTGGGAGAGGACACCGCAAGATTGAACCCAAAGCTAAGCACTTCTCCCATTGCAAAAAAGATCAATCTAGTAGGCCAAACCAAACTGATAATTCGAAGAGACTTGCAAAGATATCAAATCATACACATAAGAATTCAGAGAAGAATCAAATATTGTTCGTAGATAATCTTGATCATAAACCCACAATTCATCGGATCTCGACAAACACACCGCAATAAGTATTCCATCAAATAGATCTCCAAGAGAATCGAGGAGAACTTTGTATTGAGATCCAAAGAGAGAGAAGAAGCCATCTAGTTAATAACTATGGACCCGAAGGTCTGTGGTAAACTACTCACACATCATCGGAGAGGTTATGGTGTTGATGTAGAAGCCATCCGTAATCGATTCCCCCTCCAGCGGAGCACCGGAAAAGGCCCCAAGATGGGATCTCACGGATACAGAAGGTTGCGGTGGTGGAAATAGGGTTTCGTGGTGCTCCTGGATGTTTTCAGGGTATAAGAGTATATATAGGCGAAGGAAGTAGGTCGGTGGAGCCACGAGGGGCCCACGAGGGTGGGGGCGCGCCTAACCCCCTGGGCATGCCCTCCTACCTCGTGGCCGCCTCGTTGCTTCCTTGACGTCCACTCCAAGTCTCCTGGATTGCGTTTGTTCCAAAAACGATTCTCCCGAAGGTTTCATTCCATTTCGATTCTGTTTGATATTTCTTTTCTGCGAAACACTGAAATAGGCAAAAAAACAACAATTTGCACTGGGCCTTTGGTTAGTAGTGTAGTCCCAAAAATAATATAAAAGTGCATAATAAAGCCCATTAAACACCCAAAACAGATAATATAATAGCATGGAACAATAAAAAATTATAGATACGTTGGAGACGTATCAGGCGGCGGTATCCAACGATGGAAGGGTGATCTTTCGCTGGGTGTAAATATCACGAGACACCACGGACTACCGGATTGGTGGATGAGGACGATCCAGTTGGCCTTCATGCCCGCCTAGTAGTGGCCGCGCTTGAAGGACAGGTGGACGAGTAGTGGTAGCATGTCGAGGGGCACCACGGCAACCTCCCTAGGATCATCAAGTCAGTGTCTGGGCCACCTGCGAGGATCGGGCATCAGCAAGTAGGGTGTCTTGAAAAGAGCCGGTCGGTTGTAGATGAGTAGAAGGTACAAAGACACCGAGCATGCGGCCAGACGGATGGTGCTGAGCAGGTCCATACGATTACAGATCTGCTCCAAGAGAACATCAGGGAGGGAATTCCAATTGCGGGTCTGCGTGTCAGTCGATTCTGCCATAGGTTTTTTTAGGGCGCTGAGTGACTGGGGTTTTTGGTGCATGCGAGCTAGCGGGGAAGTGGATTCGGGTGGGCGAGCGAAGAAGATGGCGTGTGTGGCCGAGCAGTGAGCGGGGGGATATGGTACGCGCGAGCTACCAAGGAAGATGGCGCGGGCGGGCGAGCAGTGAGCGGGGGGGGGGGGGGGGGGGGGGATGGTGTGAGGCCAACGATGGGGAAGAGAGGAGGAAGAAGAGTGAAAGACGGGGAAGAAATTGCATTAAATCTCAATTCTGCTAGTACTACTACCAGGATATACCGTCCTTCGGAGTGTAAATAGTTATGCCGATGACATGTGGGTCTACCTCAAGAGGGCCCATATGTCAGTTAATGGAGGAGAGAGGTGCGTAGTCGTATTTGCGGAAGCGTGCTCCATTGGCAAGCATGATGGCAGTATTGGGTAAGTTTGATTTAGTAACACCAACACGCTGGTTCAGCTTATTAATTAAGTGTCCCATCTGCTGTAGCGTGTATTGTCACTTCACTGTGAAGACTAGTTGAATAGTTCTCTCTGACCGAGATGGGGAATAATGGATCGCGAAGACTTCCTATCTACAGTATCCCTATGCATGTACGCTCAGGCCCCTCCCAATGCTCAGCCTTGTACAGGTGCTAAGGCTGCCATGTAGGCAAAAAGTATGATGTGGCAAGGTAATTAAGAGGAGAGAGATAAGTGTGGTGACCCCAGTACTAAGCGCGAGAACCTAGACAAAAGACTTAAATGGAAGAATCCCACCAATGCATGAAGAACTTTAGTTACAAAATCATTAAATAAAGGATGCTTAGCACCAACAAGTTAAGCACCTATGCATTGGGAGCTTTAGTTGTTAAAGTTTTTAATGTGCTTAGCACCCCATGTAAGCACTGATGCATTGGAAGTAGCCTCATCCTGTCCAACAAGATGAAACATTGGCCAAGGCACCCGGCGCCAATAATGTAGGAGTACTAGTGCTACCTCCTTTCCGGTTTATAGGGCTCAATTGAAAAATCTCATCAACCAAGGTAGATGATGAGTGGTGGACTAATTTTTGTAGTTTGCAAAAACACTGAATTAATGCACTCGTTTTCCACAAAAAATTATGTTTACCAATGCATTAATTTTGTGTCAAACTTTGACCATCTACTCCCTCCATCCAGGTGAATAAGTCATCTTTGGTTGTGCACCGTGACCAAGGAGGGAAAAACAAGAGAACTTAATGTTTATTTGCTACTCCCTCCGTTCCTAAATATTGTCTTTTTAGACATTCAAATGGAATACAACATACGAATGTATGTAGACATATTTTGGAGTGTAGATTCACTCATTTTGCTCCGTACGTAGTCACTTGTTGAAATCTCTAGAAAGACAAATACTCCGTGAGAACAGAGGGAGGCTTTTACTCCGTATTTGGGAACAGAGGGAGTATCACCATATGGAGGGAACAGAGGAAGCTTGAAATATGAACATGTCAATGGGAGGGAGTAAAAGACTCATGCATGCATGCAACATGCAACACTCACACGTACACATGGACGCACGCAACACTCACGCACCCATGCGGCACACAGCACACGACACAACACACACGCTCACGCTCAAGTGCTCAACCTACTCCCTACGTCCGTGAAAGACTGTACATTTAGAGATTTACACATTGACCAGGGCATAATTAACGCCCAAAAGTAGCAGACTTATGTGTGCATGCGACCATTGAGAGAAGAATATAAATGAAGGTTGTTGCATGCTGTAATTAAGGATAGACATGTAGCCTATAGCTAGAGCACAAGTTGGTGCATTAGTCAATCAATATCGATTTTAGATTAAAGGCTAAATGCATTGGAAGTGTAGATGTACACTCTTTGTTTTTTGGCCGATGTACACTCTTTGTTGGAAGATCAAGGGAGTACACGTGCATGCACTCACATACACAGCCAGGGTGGTTCGCGTGCAAGGGTTGGACTCCTGTCGCGCGTGCATAAAGTTTTGTTTAACTGATTTCTTTGCTCTGTGATGTCTACTACACAACCTTCTTCTGGTAGATGTTGTTGGGCCTCCAAGTGCAGAGGTTTGTAGGAAAGTAGCAAATTTCCCTCAAGTGGATGACCTAAGGTTTATCAGTCCGTGGGAGGCGTAAGATGAAGATAGTCTCTCTCAGGAAACCCTGCAACCAAATAACAAAGAGTCTCTTGTGTCCCCAACACACCCAATACAACGGTAAATTGTATAGGTGCACTAGTTCGGCGAAGAGATGGTGATACAAGTGCAATATGGATGGTAGATATAGGTTTTTGTAATCTGAAAATATAAAAACAGCAAGGTAGCAAGTGGTAAAAGTGAGCGTAAACTGTATTGCAATGCTAGGAAACAAGGCCTAGGGTTCATACTTTCACTAGTGCAAGTTCTCTGAACAATAATAATATAATTAGATCATATAACAATCCCTCAACATGCAACAAAGAGTCACTCCAAAGTCACTAATAGCGGAGAACAAGCGAAGAGATTATTGTAGGGTACGAAACCACCTCAAAGTTATCCTTTCTGATCGAACTATTCAAGAGTCCATAATAAAATAACACGAAGCTATTCTTTCCGTTCGATCTATCCTAGAGTTTGTACTAGAATAACACCTTAAGACACAAATCAACCAAAACCATAATGTCACCTAGATACTCTAATGTCACCTCAAGTATCCGCGAGTATGATTATATGATATGCATCACACAATCTCAGATTCATCTATTCGAACCAACACAAAGAACTTAAAATAGTGCCCCAAAGTTTCTATCGAAGAGTCAAGACGAAAACGTGTGCCGAACCCTATGCATAAGTTCACAAGGTCCCGGAACCCGCAAGTTGATCACCAAAACATACATCAAGTAGATCACGTGAATATCCCATTGTCACCACAGATAAGCACATGCAAGACATACATCAAGTGTTCTCAAATCCTTAAAGACCCAATCCGATAAGATAACTTCAAAGGGAAAACTCAATCCATTACAAGAGAGTAGAGGGGGAGAAACATCATAAGATCCAACTATAATAGCAAAGCTCGCGATACATCAAGATCGTGCCGAATCAAGAACACGAGAGAGAGAGAGAGAGAGAGATAGATCAAACACATAGCTACTGGTATATACCCTCAGCCCCGAGGGTGAACTACTCCCTCCTCATCATGGAGAGCGCCGGGATGATGAAGATGGCCACCAGTGATGGATCCCCCCTCCGGCAGGGTGCCGGAACAGGGTCCCGATTGGTTTTTGGTGGCTACAGAGGCTTGCGGCGGAACTCGCGATCTAGGTTTCTTTCTAGGGGTTTCTGCATTTATAGGAATTTTTGGCATCGGTCTCACGTCAGGGGGTCTCCGAGTCATCCACGAGATAGGGGGGCGAGCCCAGGGGGTAGGGCGCGCCCTCCACCCTCATGGATGGCTCGGGACTCTTCTGGCCCAACTCTTTTACTCCGGGGGCTTCTTTTGGTCCATAAAAATTCATCAAAAATTGGCACGTCAATTGGACTCCGTTTGGTATTCCTTTTCTGTAAAACTCAAACACAAGGCAAAAACAGAAACTGGCACTGGGCTCTAGGTTAATAGGTTAGTCCAAAAATCATATAAAATAGCATATAAATGCATAAAACATCCTAGATGGATAATATAATAGCATGGAACAATAAAAATTATAGATACGTTGGAGACGTATCACTCTGTCAACTCACGGGTGGGACCCAGAAACCAGGTGACAATTTAACCAGTCAACAAAGTGCCACGTCGACTATGTGGTCGGTTAGTAGGGTGCAATACGGTGCTCTACGATGAGCTAGTGATCGTATAATCACCGCAAAACTATATATAGTGACCGTAAAGAGCGTATTGTTACATACGTTGACCGCCAGTGTATTTTTCTCATTTCAAATTAAGCCATATTAACCGGAAAGGACTAGTACTAGTACTGCTTTGATGTGTCCCGTCAACTCACCGAACGAGGAGAAGCTTGCTTACCACGCCTCTTTCTCGCCCACGCGCGTGATGGCTCGCAGGACGAGGAGAGGATTTTGACTACAACGCCCTCTCCCTCTCCCTCTCACTTGCCCTCGCCCTTGCGGTGTACGTGCATCAGTTCAACCGGTGTCAGATTGCCAGAAGCATATTGTACTGTAGTATCATCATTGTTGGACCTTTCGAAGAGGCGAAGAGCCAAGTGCAAGGTTCACACGAGTACGAACTGTTGAACCTCCCGAAGAGGCAAAGAGCCAAGCGCAAGGTTTTATAGGAGTTGTCGTCCTAGTAGGAGTATACTACAACAATAGCGAATGATGCTACTGTATTATGCCGCCATGTCACCTATATCCAAAGCTGTGCCATCTTTTTTTCTCAAAGAGCGTATTGGAGCCCGTGCAACAACCACATAAGTTGCACGTACACATAACACATTTACTAGTAATAAATTCTAAAGGACAAATGCCAGTATGCCACACAAGTTCATCTCCAATTCATGTGATAAATTTGTGCACGACTAGTCTACATATATTCACAACACTACCGTTCATAATTTACCATACCCACTTACACGTTATAGATGGGCTACATGTCCTCCTCCAAGTTCCAGTCCCAGGTGTTCTTCATGGATGGCACAATCCATAGCGGTGGGCAACGGGAATCATTGTCACAACTTTCTAGTCTGGTTCCACACGATGGAGACTCATCCAAGCTGAAGCGGCATAAATCAGGGATAGCGTGTCCCAGCATGTCGTTCATCCGGCGGTGCGCACTAAAGACACAACCATGCTTCATGAATGGTAGGCCTTCAGTGTCGTGCACGGAAGGTGGCATCTGCTTCACAATGGGGTAGCTGTCCCCAATGAAAAGCGAGTACTCTCCAAGAGTGTTCCTCGACACCCACGTAGCATCACAGGGGTCGAACTTGGCGCCGTTCATCTGGTACAAGCGGCATCTTAGATCTGGACACATGGTGACGTATACAGTCAAGGTCCATGCATAATAATGTTGTGCTCAAATATGGCGGTCAGTAATACTGTGCAACAAATAGTACTACTCTGGTATAGAGGAAGTAAAATAACCGGCTTATTATATATAGCCACTCTTGGCTACATGGATGAGATAGTAAGACATGTAAAAACAAAAATGGTGGCAGCTAGTGGGTTCAAGTCTTCAAGGGCCTAGCTAGCTATACGCATCCTCCAAGGTAAAAAGTACTCCTACTAGTACTAGTAAGTAGTACAACAACGAAAGAGAAGGCGAGAGGGTTAAAAAATATAATACTAAATGGAATACCTGGGTAGATGGTGACAGTCCGATCGTGGTAGATTGTGTGACCATGTTGCACATCAGTGGTACCATGGGTAACGACTGCTAAGATAGTTGATCCCAATATGCCAAAGTCAGCTAGAAGGTCCGAGGTTAGACTGAATCGCGGATGCAAATGCACATCCAAGATCGGCGATCTTATTTTGATCGGGGGATGACTGGTCCCTGCAAAATATTGGAGTACCGTTAGGGATGCAAATGATGGTTTGTGCATTCCGTTTGTAATCTCCCATACCATAGGATGGCAACCAGATGAAACAAGTCCCGTGGCTTGTCATCGCAAAGATGCGGCCTAGATGGTGCACGGCGTCTTCGAACATGTAGGGGTACAAATCTGCAGCGGCCAACATGCGCCAGCCTCTGCCGTTACTGCCTCTTGCATTGATGGCAATCCTTATGTCGAACACCATGATGAGATAGTAATCATCATAGCCGCGCCGCTTTGTCGGCGGGACCACAATAGCTATCTTCTTAAATCTCATGTAGGTATCATCATACGTATTCAAGCCCAGCCAGTCCAGAAGGCCGATCCCAATGGTTGAGAAGGGGTCTACGGGAACGGCCGCACTGCTGTGGATGTTGTGCAAAATGATGGTGGTATCCGACCGGAGGTATGCAAGCCAATCTTCGTTGGCACCAACCCAAACCTATATATAAGACAGTGGGCAGCGGAGAAATTACGGGATGGAAATGGAATAACTAAGTACTACATGATCAAACTCCATGTCTGACCTGCTCATCGGACAAAATCCGACTACCTCTAAACGCCGGCAACTCTAGCGGAGTCAATGTGCAACCATGGTCAGGGAGCAGTGGACTGTTCGAAGGATTGTCCCATAGAAGAACCTTCTCCTCGAGGACGCATGGTAGACCAACAAGCATGGCCTTTTCCCAAGCCTGTTTACGCCCCGTCTTGCAAAAGTTGGTGCAGGAAGCATCGAGTCTTGCGGCGGTGAGGACATCGGAGTGGCGTGTGATTTCTCCCAAAGGATCATCATCCAAGGTCTCCCAGCCCCGACGAGGAAGAGAACCGCCTGGAGAATCCATGGGAGCAACAACGAACTGCCTTCTCTTCGGGGGGAGGGGAACTAGCGAGGAGGAGATAAGAGCGTAGTAACCGCAGGGCCTCGTCCCTTCCAATTGTACCTCCTCGATCGTTCCTTAGCGAAGGGGTGAGGCTATTATTTACTACGTACTCGTACTGTAGCAATACTAGTACTACTTTATCAACTAGTAGTTGATGTAGTAATGTACTTCTAGTATAGTGCACCAGTTTTGAACTCTTGAATCTCAAGGCCAAGGAGCTACATTTGGAAGTGGAGGTTAGTACTATTCTCTAGAACCATCGATGTACTATCAATACAGGGAAAGTACACCTGCATAGTGGGTACTCTCGGTGCTCTATTCAAGCGCGTAGCTGGCCTATTCAGCCGCTCCTCTCACGCACACACTAGCAGCCCGTTTATCAGCGATGGTTACTGCGGGGGCAGAACATTTGAGTTATTTGATAGAGCGAGACTAGGCTTTTCGCTTCCATTTGTCGAGGTGTAATGGATCTCGTCGAACTTTGTTAGTATTTCCTTCTTTATGAAGAGATGAAGCAAATCTTTTGCCTCCGTTTCAAAACAAAAAAATCATGTCAAGAGGAATTTCTTTTATAGAGCCGATAATGGAGTGAAGTCCATGTGTGCAACGCCATAAGCTACAGAGTAGTAGAGTACTAGCACTTTACGTACAGAGCCATACTGCACCGTTCCCAATGCCGCGCCAGGCTTTTCCGGCTCCTCGGGCTTAATTGGGAGGCGCTAGTTTAAATATGCTACTAGCTGATGAGGAAGCTGCAAGCGAGGTGCGGCTAGGGCGAGCACGCGAGCCACGAGATGATGGGAAGGAAAACCTGTTCACGTGGCTGGACTATCCAGTGCACCCAGATTGTGGTGCGACACGTCCGTTCGACTTCAGAACTCAAACTACCCGTGTACAATATTGGCTCGCAGCGAAGTTACTGTTTTAAAAAAAGTTCGCCATGCGTTCGAACCCATAAAACGAGGTATACACTCCCGCGACACTAGTAGTACTTGTTGGAGTACAACGCAACCTAGAATCGCCTTTTGTCGCTAGTAGTACATTGTTCCTTACAAGAAACCACTAATAATGCCAAGAAACCACTAATAATGCCAATAAACTACTACCACTTGCATACGTGGCAGACTTAAGATAAGACTACCTTATCAACCATTGTACATGCCCTTACCAACCAGCCCTACCAAGAAACGACTACTCTACAAAGTGACATTATAGGCACGTTTCAACCCATGTCGCCCCTTAAGTCAACGCCTTCTATTCAACCGGCAAGTTAGGCGTTATGACTTGTGGCACCTACATGCCAGTCTGCACAAAAATCCCCAAGTGACCTCCTACCTCCGGCCCGTCCACCTAGTCATCCTCGGCCATGGGACGCAACTACCGCCGCCAGCAGAAGGCAAGGTTAAAACTGTCGGTGGTGTGGAGCCCATCGTGCGGCAGCCCGGATGCCAGCTCCGTCCGGCGCTTGCGGACGCTAAGTAGCCAAGATAGATCCGTCCAGCTGCTTGTCTGCAAGGTTTTCTAGATAGATTGGCATGCCGGCTTGCTCGCACGCGTCGCGCTAAGCCCAGCCATCTGGCTCGAGCGAAGGCCAGCGCGGCGGCTTGCTCGCACGTGAGTCACGCACGGGCCAGCCTGGCAACCCGTGCGGAGGCCAGCGCGACGTCCGGCCCGTCCGGCGGAGCGGCAGCCAACTCCCTCATCACCGACGCCATCGACAAACACGCATCAGTACTGTTTGAAGTAATGTTCAAGAAAAATAATGATTTGAGGGGGAATATAACAGGATAGAAGGCAGATGTGGGTCCCTCGTGTCAACGGTCAAACAAAATGTGTTGGTTTAAGCTGCCTCGTCAGCACGGATGTGTGGGCCGACCCTGTCATAAACGGGTTTAAACGAGCCTAATCAACACTAGGTAGTAGTTTTTGGCACGGATTAAGAAATTTTGGGTATGTTTTTGCTATTTTTGGTACAATAGTTTCTTCCTAGGGCTGGTTGAAAGTGGTAGTTTTTTGTTAAATACTCTACATATTGTAAGTAGGAGTGGAAGTTAAGCTTTGGAAGCCAATAAGCAAGGCTAGTTACATAGTGCCCATGTGTACGTGATTGAAAATAAATATCAACCATGAGTGACTAATATCTTGATGGAAAACTCGAAACTATGGAAATACTAGCATTTTTTGGAATGGTTGGAAATACTAGCAATGTTCACGTGTGTTGCAACGGATCATAATTAGAATAATACTTATTCACAAACTTGATACAAAACACTCTAATTTTGATATACATATATCACTAGAGATATATTATGTTTCAATCAGAAAATATTCCTTGGGCTGTTTTGGTGAGGTGAGGGAGGGGTGTGGTTGGTTTTAAGATACTAATTATGGGTTTTTCTGCAAATTGGTAGAGAAGTGGGATGTTGGTGAGAAAAGGCAACAACTTACCTCATAGTCGTTAGATGTAGATCTAATGGTCAGAAATGACGGATGGCAGACACAGCATCATCACCAACTTAGTCTTCTGTGGGAGTACTAGCAAGATGTCTGTGCATTGCACGGAACATCAAGATGCATTTTTTTATAAACACTTGTTGTGATTGACCCATGCAGGAGTAATCCCATGTGTAAAAACTAATGATATCTCGAGAAAGAGGAGATAAGGTGAAGAGGACTGGGGCGTGGTGGTGATTGGTGGTCGGACTGAGTGGAGGCAAGGGGATGGACGATGCCGGCAGCAGCCACCAGGCCAGTTTGTTCCAGAGGCTTCCTTTTTTAATTGCTCAACAATGAGGTTGTTGGAGATAAGGATGAACGAGGAAAGGCCTTGTCTGCAAATGTGGAGAGAGGTGCGGGTATCTTTTAGTTTAATTTCCATCCGTCAGATATAGATTGGATGGTCTATTGCAAGATGGCACGCATACCATCATCACCAACTCGGTTTTTTATAAGAGAAGAAATATAAGTATGGAGATACAAACATATTATCGATACTTGTTTTCGTAAACTAGGATCTACATTCTATTCAACGGCTCAGCATGTGGGGCCTTAGCACAATGACTTCTCGATTGTGTAAAACAAAGGTTTTCCCGTCGCCGATAAGGAGGGGGTGACGGCGGCGCGCTTTCAGCTTGCTCTAGTCCTAGTAGTCATACTAGGTGGTCTACACACGTGTAGATTTATTCTTTTTCACGTCTCGTGTTCACCGTACTGCCACGACTGTTGATGAATAGACGGTAAGTTATTCACGGGGAAACCCTTGCTGAGCGTGTTTGCGAGAGAGAGAGAGAGAGAGAGAGAGAGAGAGAAAGAGAGAGAGAGAGAGAGTGTGCGTGTGTGATATGTCCAGAGACTGAGGCAATGATAAGAGATTCTTTGTGTCTATGTGTGTGGAGGATAGAGAGAGAGACATGTACATGGGGCTTTGTGTTGTGTAACGTGGAGACACGTAGACATAATCAGAGAGTGAGTCTGTGAGATACACATGCGTACATGGGGAGAGATGTGTGAGTTAGAGAGATGGAGAATTTTGGTGTGCATCTGAGCTAGAGAGGGGGGTATATACATATGTAGAGCTGTAGACAATATACAAGGGTGTGTCTCTTAAAAGAAGGATCCAGATAGCTAGATGGGTGTTTGTGCGTGTATGTGTGTGTTTGTGCGCGCGTTTGTGTGTGAGAGGGAGTGTGTGTATGTGGAGTAGAGAGACCACTAATGATGTAAACTTAGTATAAGGGAAGGGGGAATGGTGTGACATGTGTGTCAAAGAGAGACAAAGGCATGTGTAGTAGCGGGATAGCATGGGTGCGGGCGGGGAGAAGACTATTTGGAAGAGACATCGAGTGTGTGTGGGAGAGGGGTGTGAGAGCGAGCGAGAGAGAGAGCTAACGACGGAGAGAGAGAGAGGGGGGGGGGAGAAAAAGAGGGGGAGAGAGGGGTCGTTTTTGTCCATAAGTGGCTTATAGATAGGGAGACAATGTTGATGTTGTTCGAAATTGGCCTATGTACGGAGACGCAAGGGAAGCGAGTCATCGTGTGTGTGATAGGGACTTCATGAGAGATCTAGAATTGATGGTGTAGAGAACAACGTGCGAGATTGAGAACGGTGATACATTAGGGAGCTATGGAAAGAGTCACGGCATATATGTATACAAGGAAGGAGCTGGGGCGGGTCCGCATGTGGGAGAGATAGAAAGAGGAGAGTGGTACACAAGGAGACAAAGTGTGCTTGTTTGCAGTGGGGGTGGTGTGTGAGGTGAGTGTGCGAGAACCACATAACTAGGGAGATAGACGTTTGGGGGCGACGTTTTGTGTGTATGGGAAAGATACACTCTACATAGTGCGTGTGCTTGGGAAAGAGAGATGCCGGGAGACCTGGAGAGTGGGGGAAGAGATGTGTGCATGCCCGAGAGACAAAGTGATAAGAGACCTATATTGGGGTCCGGCCTTTAGAAGAGAGGGGTGTTAATGTGCTCGTGTGTTCGTGTCTGGGGAAGAGAACGGCATGTGTGTGTGGGGGGGGGGGTGGGGGCGACGGAGGGGGGGTTGGCTTCAGATAATGAGTTAGGTGTCTATATTTCAGGGACCTTAGCGTAAATGAGATAATATATGGTCAATAGTGTGTGCACTCATGGTTGATCAATTTGTTTCACAGTTTGGACTATGAGATAGCGATACTTTCGAACATGCGTGATATACCTTGATGTACCAGAACTACAAACCTAAGATTGGAATTTTTGGAATTCGACTCCATCATTAGCTTCTGTAATTCATTTCAACGAAGGTACATTTTTTAAGCCGGGATTTCATGATTTCAAATTCATATATCAAACCTACAGATATACACATACGTGCATGTTCAAACTTTATAATCATCCACTTTATTCATACACATACACATTTTTGCTTTTGTCATCATATTTAGGATAAACACATTTGGAATTTCATTTGAATTGGACCTTATGATGGCAATTGCTTGTACTAGCTCAATGATCCATATTTGAATTGAATGGACAATCTAAGTTTCGAGTTGGAGACATTGATTTTCAAAACTTGCACTTTTTTTGCGTGCAAAACAAATGAATTCTCGGCCATGATATAATAGTCGGCCATACAAGAGCAAAACACTTATAATTTCAGGCGCCAAAGGCTTTCAAACTTCCCGCTCACATCGAAATATCTCGTGCCCGAAAGTTTAGCCCTGCGATATTCCTGTTTTACCCCTGCCACATGAACGGAAAAAGGCTGCTTTGGTAACTCCATTGTTTTCCCCTCTTTGCCCCCAACATTCTTCCCCAGAGCCCCTACCCTTCCCCTCCCCGACCCCCCCAACCACGGCAAGCCGCCGAATCTAGTCCTCCGCCGCAGCGGTGGACCTCACACCCCGCCGGATGTACCTTCCGCACCTTGGAATCCCCAACTGCCGCTTCACCACTTCACCGGAGCCGCTTCACCGAATGGCTTGTCCAACACTCGAGATCTCCTTGACCGCCATCATGGTCCACCGCACCGGATCTACTTAACCGGCACCCTCGTCCACTACAGTGTAGGCCCTTCACTGACTCCCTCGTCCGTCCCATCGCTGGCCCTTCATACAAGCCCTCGTTCGCCGCAACAGATCTGCCTCACCGAAAGCACTGTACACCGCGCCCGCCAAACCTTCATCCACTGCACCGGACCCGCTCCACGGACGCCATATTCAACTCCACCGACCCTGCTTTACTGACGCCGCAACCTCATTAGGTTATTTCGATTTGTACTCCTTCGGTCTTTCTCTTCTTTATCGTGCAACTGTTCTTACCACAGATGAGCTTTCTTGTATGTCGACAGGCGCTGCAACCGAAGCACCGGAGCCGCTACAGCGACGGCGATAGCCTGCCCAAACTCAACCGGAACACGAGCACCATCGACGATTGAGGGAGTCCTATAGATTAAGGGGTCCTCGGGCATTCGGGCTATGTGACATGGGCCGGACTAATGTGCCATGAAGATACAAGACAGAAGACTTCCTCCCGTGTCCGGATGGGACTCTCCTTTGCGTGGAAGGCAAGCTTGGCATTCGGATATGAAGATTCCTTCCTCTGTAAACTGACTCTGTATAACCCTAGGTCCCTCCGTAGAGGCAATCATAATCATACATGTTAGACATCTAGGTTTAGCCATTACGATCTCGAGGTAGATCAGCTCTTGTAAACCCCATATTCATCCAAGATAATCAAGCCATTACGATCCCTGTCTCCTGTTACCTTCTATCCTCAGACGCACTATTCGGGACCCCCTACCCGAGATCTGCCGGTTTTGACACCGACACTGGTGCTTTCATTGAGAGTTCCGCTGTGTCGTTGCCAGAAGGTTCGATGGCTCCATCAGTGCACACTGTGGGCCAACTCGCTTGGCCATCTAGAGCAGATCGACAGCTATGCCCCAGGTCACCAGATTAGTTTTGGAAATCTGGATTATGTCGCCGATATCCGAGGAGACTTGATCTTCCAAGGGTTCGCGACCCCAACCTCCGCTCTGGCCTTAGATCCGGAGCGCATCACCAGGTCCGAAGACGGGATTCCCGAGCCCGCCGGACTCTCTACGGCTATTGAGCCTAGTACAGGAGAGCCGGAGGAAGCAGCGTCACCGGCAATCATCTTGAAGCCAGACTCTTCTCCGAACACTGGCTCTGAACCCTTGGAGTCAGCATCGTGTGAGCTCGGCCAAGGAGTTTCCTTCCCGCCGTACTCCATGGACTCTCTTCTCCCTGGCCAAAACTCGCCTTTAAGCGAGGCTCTAGACTTAATGCGATCCCTCGTCATTATAGAGGGGCAACGTCCGAACTATGCCCAGCCCGGACTAGGGGCTGAGAGCGGGGAATTTTACGTCCCACCCACCACCCACTTCATAGCCACTTTCGAGGACTTAACCGACATGCTCGATTATATCTCCGAAGACATCGGCGGTATGGACGATGATGCCGGAGAAGAGCAGGCCCAAAACCTGCCGTTTACCGGACACTAGACGGCCACCTCTTCATATGACGTGTACATGGTGGATACACCCAAAGAGGGTAACGGCGATAACGAGAAAAATCCAGTTGAGGACATACCTCCCGAGATACAACCAAAGTGCCGACGTCAGTGGCGCTGCTCTAAATCACGCCGTGGAAGAGACAGCAATACCGGCACCGGAGAAAACAATACTCCGGACGACGCCGAAGACCAAGAAGACCCCGTTGAGCCAACCTCCGAACAGGACGGTCGGGAAGATGGGCAAATTGGCCCTGATGAACATGTTGTAAACAAAGACTCGGAGGATAGTAATTATCTTCACTCTCCGAGGATGAGGTGAGCCTCGGCGACAAAGACTTTATCATGCCTGAGGAACCCCTTGAGCAGGAGCGCTTTAAGCGCCGGCTAATAGCCACTGCAAGGAGCCTGAAAAAGAAGCAGCAGCAGCTTGAAGCTAACCAAGATCTGCTCAACGACAGGTGGACTAATGTCCTGGCAGCCAAGGAATACAGCCTGGGGCACCCAACCAAGAGTTGCCCGAAGCGTAAGCTGCTACCTCAATTCGACGACGAGGCGCTGGAGCCCGTACCATCAGCGCGTAACGCGGCCGACCGACCACCACGTGGCCGTGACAAAATGGCAACTCAAGCCGAACACCAGCCCGTACTACCTCACCATAAAAGTAGAGACACAACAGCCCGGGGATATATGTACGACCTACGGCAGGACTTGGAAAATAGAGCAGGTCAGACCAGATCAACCTACGGATCGCGGGGGCATGCCCCGACGCGTGAGGACGGCTATCTAGCCGGGCGCGACAAGCATAGCCACCTCCGGGTCGAAAACCACAGACGAACTCCATCCGAGCTGCCTCGCGACTTGGCCCGATATAGAGGCGCCGCACACCCCCTCTGCTTCACTAATGAAGTAATGGAGCATGAATTCCCAGAAGGGTTTAAACCCGTGAATATCGAATCATATGATGGAACAACAGATCCCGCAGTATGGCTTGAGGACTTTCTTCTCCATATTCATATGGCTCGCGGTGATGATCTTCACGCCATGAAATGCCTCCCACTAAAGCTCAAAGGACCAGCTCGGCACTGGTTAAACAGCCTGCCAGAAAATTCCATTGGCAGTTGGGAGGACTTGGAAGACGCCTTCCGCAACAACTTCCAGGGTACATACGTCTGACCTCCGGATGCCGATGACCTAAGTCACATGGTTCAACAGCCCGAAGAGTCGGCCAGGAAATTCTGGACTAGGTTCCTAACTAAAAAGAACCAGATCGTCGACTGCCCGGATGCCGAAGCCCTAGCGGCCTTTAAGCATAGCATTCGTGACGAATGGCTCGCCCGACACCTTGGCCAAGAAAAGCCGAAGTCCATGGCAGCCCTCATGGCACTTATGACCCACTTTTGCACGGGCGAAGATAGTTGGCTAGCCCGTAGCAGCAACAGTGCAAGCGAACCTGGCCCCTCTGAAGCCAGAAATAGCAATGGCAAGCCTCGACTCAACAGGCACAAGCGTCGAAACAACGGTGATAATACCGATGACACGGCGGTCAATGCCGGATTCAGTGGCTCCAAGTCCGGTCAGCGGAAGAATCCATTTAAAAGAAGCAATCCGGGCTCATCCAGCTTGGACCGAATACTCGATCGACCATGTCAAATCCACGGCACCCCCGATAAACCCGCCAATCATACCAACAGAAGTTGTTGGGTCTTAAACATGCCGGTAAGTTAAATACCGATAATAAGGAGAAGGGGTCGCCAAGTGAGGACGATGACGAGGAGCCCCGTCCACCGAACACAGGGGGACAGAAGAACCCCCCCCCCCCAAGTCAAAATGGTGAACATGATATACGTTACTCATATCCACAAGAGGGAGCGTAAACGCGCGCTCAGGGACGTTTATGCGATAGAGCTAGTCGCCCCAAAATTTAATCCATGGTCATCTTGCCCGATCACTTTCGATCGCAGGGACTATCCGACCAGTATTCATCACGGCGGCTCAGCCGCACTGGTCCTCGACCCGATCATAGATGGATTCCACCTCATGCGAGTCCTCATGGACGGTGGCAGCAGCCTTAACCTACTCTATCAGCACATAGTTCGCAAGATGGGCATCGATCTGCCAAGGATCAAGCCCACAAAAACTACCTTTAAAGGAGTAATACCAGGTGTAGAGGCCCGTTGCACGGGCTCAATCACATTGGAAGTCATCTTTGGATCGCCGGACAACTTCCAAAGCGAAGACTTGATCTTCGACATCGTCCCCTTCCGCAGTGGCTATCACGCACTGCTCGGAGGAACCGCATTTACTCGCTTCAATGCGGTGCCACACTATGCCTATCTCAAACTCAAGATGCCCGGACCACGCGGTGTCATAACAGTGAACAAAAACATGGAATCCTCCCTTCGTACCGATTAGCACACCGCAGCCCTGGCAGTGGAAGTACAGGGCAGCCTTATCAAGCAGAATATCAATTCAGCGGCCAAGCCCGCGGACACTATTAAACGAGTCCGGATTACTCCGCAGCATGACAGTCCTGCTCGTCAGGAGTTCAACTAGCAATTCGGACTCCGTCTCAGTCCCGACCAAACTGCAGCGTACGTACCGCGCGCATAACTATGCACTAAAAATACCATGGGCAAAGACAAAGGCATAACTCGATCATGGTCCAGAATATGGCTCGACCTTATCCGGGCACTCATACTTTCCCTTTTCTTTCTATCCTTTTCTGGTTTCTTTTCACAGGCGCCTCACGACGGCTTGATCGTCGAAGGATAAACATACCAAGGAGGCAAGCAACATAGACGTGTGGCAGATCTAGATGATCTTTTTGACGATCACTTTGCCTGTTTTCAGGACCCGCACGCAGCTTCCCCTTGGTCTCGGCATGTTAAATAGCCCTGTTGCTTATCGCATTATTTGTACAAATACGCTTTGGCGTATCAATCAGATTACAATGGAAACAGTTTGCGGCCCAACATATGTGGCACTGGCTTACTCCTTCATTATATTTCACTATTTTTATCGATTGCACCCGTACACTTTGGTATGACTTAACTCGCCAGGGGCTCCATTGCGCTCCATACGTTTGCAACAAGTCCGAACACTTTTGATAGTATAATTCGGCGCCCCGAATATAGCATTATATGCATCGGCTCTGAATCATGTCTTTGGTCAATAGTTGGGTTGCCCGGCTCCCGTGCTTGCTACCTTACATTCCGTCTTATCGGCTAGGGAAGTAAAGGGAGAACTACTGCGATTGTGTTTCTGGTTTATCCGGATAAACACCTCAGTAGAGAAAGCCGAAAACTAACTGTCATGATGTGGCGAGAGCTGGTCAGCTATTCGGTGGCTAAACATAAATCTCTTGCGATTTTTTCCGCATTATGCGAGGGATCGGCCTCCACCCGATCAGGTGTCTACAGTGCCCTAGTCCGGATAAACAAATACTCACTATGGGTTGCGCCTACACTCCTATTGTCAAACTCCTATGGCTAAGTGAGGGTAATAAAGCCACATAGTCCGATTGCTTGGTTCGCTGCACTAAACACCTCCTTCAAGGACCAAACTCTTGGGTCAAGTGTGTTTAGGTTCCAACCCGAACACCCCCGTACTACCTACGTGGGGGCTGAAGCCGACGACTGGCCAACTCTCAGATTTAATAAATAGCCGCACAGGAGGAAATATTTTCAAAAAACAACAAGCAATATATTACATATAGGCTTTGTTCCATAATACAGGACCGGATAACACGAATACATCCATTCAAAAATAATGTCCTTCGCACACTAGCCCTCTACAATGCTGGATCCTTCCAGGACATCATCAAAATACCACTCGGGCGTCCGGTACTCTTTGCCCACTGGCGGTCCCTCGGTCGTAAGCTTGACGGCGTTCATCTTCGCCCACTGTACCTTGACACGAGCGAAGGCCATCCACGCACCTTCAATGCAGACCGACCGCTTTATGGCATCAAGCCGAGGGCAGGCATCAACCAGCCGCTTCACGAGCCCGAAGTGGCTGCTGGGCATGGCTTCGGCAGGCCATAGACAGATTATCAAATCCTTCATGGCCAATCCGGCCACCCTATGCAGTTCGGTCAGCTGTTTCAGCTGATCGCTAAGGGGCACCGGATGCTCTGGCGCAAGGTATTGCGACCAGAATAGCTTCTCCATTGAGCTCCCCTCTTCGACTCGGAAGAACTCCGCAGCATCAGCAACACTGGAGGCAGATCTGCAAACGCTCCTGGAGAACTCCAAATTCGGGTGAGTAAGAGGTACATTTTCTTCACAAATTTGCTCTGCATAATAAAGGTCTTACCTGCCGCAATCTTCTTGGCCTCCTGGATTTCCCGGAGGGTGCCCTGGGCTTCAACCCGGGCCTCTTGTATGCTTTGGCGGGCCTTAGCAAGTTCGGACTCTTGGTCCGCAATCTTGCGCTCCAAGGACTCGCATTTCTTTATGGCATCCTTGAGCTCCTGCTGAACCTCCCCGACCCTTGACTCGTGTTTTTTACGGGTGGCTTGTTCCTTCTCCGCTTTCTTCTGGGCCTCGGCCAGCGCGTTTGCTGGTGTCCTGGACTAGGGGGTACTCACCACATCGTCTCCCGACTAGATGGATCGGGCCGAGGACCCCCATGGCGGTTCACTCATGGGCCACTTCGGGCAGCCCATGCCGCATACAAGGAGTATTCCACAAGACATGGTGATCAAGACAAGGACTCCTCTCCACCAACGTATTCGGCTAGGACTCTTGTTATCCTAGGACTCTAGTGCATTATATAAGCCAAGGCCAGGCTAGTCGATAGAATAAGAATGACATTACTCATCATACTCTTAGGTCTTAGACCACAACATATGATCTCAAGGTAGATCAACTCTTGCAACCCTATATTCGTCAAGATCAATCAAGCAGGAAGTAGGGTATTACCTCGATAGAGAGGGCCCGAACCTGGGTAAACATCATGTCCCCTGTCTCCTGTTACCCATCGACCCATGACACACAGCTCGGGACCCCCTACCCGAGATCTGCCGGTTTTGACACCGACAATGGTGCTTTCATTGAGAATTCCGCTGTGTGTTCGGCAAAGGATCAATGGCTCGACTGCAGATCAACTGCGACGTCGGCATCTTCGTCGCCGACTCGACTGGTCACCTTGGCTTGACCGAGGACTACGCCCTACCTTTGATCGTCATGTTCGGATGAGGGCCTTCATCAACATCAACTCCGATCTCTATCATGATCATGGAGGAATCATCCATGGAGCTCGGGGGCTCAACGTCAACATTGCCCTTGAGCGACCGTGCTGTTTTTCTGGACATCAAACTTGTATCCGCCGCCACCGCCTCCTCGAGTGTCGTTTTGACGATTGCTTCGGTGGAATTGTGCGGAATTAAGTCTACAACAACCATGGAAAATTTCGTCGAGTTCCGATGGAGGAATCTCCGGGAATCTACGATATACTGGAGCCCTGTCAAATCTGGACGGGAATCTGGATGAGTTTGGAGCGTGGTGTCCAGCACCTAGCTCGGACGTCCTTTGGAAGATCCAACCGTTGATCGACTAAGGAATTCTTATATCTACCACCCCTCAAAATTTCAACTCAATCCGACCGTCCAAACTCCGGGAACCTTCCGATTAGTGCATCACTTTTCAGATCTATTTTCTGTGCAAGAACGAATCCAACCCGAGTTCATCTTTTTTATGAACGGGATTTCGGACTTCCTTTTTGAAGGAAGTTCTGTATGGGGTATTGTTTTTTGTTCCCAAACACATCCCACTAATTTTAAAGTCTTTTCCAATATGATCTTCACCATCGTGCCGGTGTCAAACCAGCCCGACAACGTTGCTCCACGGCTGCCGGCCTGCGCTAGACACGTCGCCGCTTTGTTGAGCCGAGCTCAACTTCTTCGGATCATCATCTTGGCAAGCCGAACAAGAGTTTGGCATCGCGAAGGATAAATCATCACCAACATCGCTGCCCCACGGATTACACGGAGCGGGCACACTGGCATCGCCGCATGGTCACTTCATCAAGCCGGCATTAACCGCGTCACAAGTCACGACCTGCGTCAGCATGGCCGCACTGTTGCTTCTTCAAGTCGATATCCATCACGCCGAACTGCTTCAACACCTCGGCTGACATGGCAGCTGCAACATCTCCTCACCGACCTGCTCCGTCACCTCGGCTGGACCGGAGACCTGGCTATTTCTTCATCAACATACTCCGGTGACTTCGGCGTCACCAGCCGACGAGCTTCGTCACGTTAGCTGGACCGAGGGCTTTGTCTCGGCAAGCCAACCTTTGCCAGCATCGCCATGCCATCGCTTTATCGCCTATCAGGCAATGGGTGTGCGGATCGAGTCCCAATTTTGGGAGTCACCTTTCTTCGGATTGCTACAACTAATAAACTAGGTGCTATTTATCCTAGTAATTTTTGCTTGTTTGGGTTTATTTTTTCCAAGGAATTATTACTCTGGTTTGTTCCATCATCTGTACACAGGTCTATCAAATGGTGGCCGCATTAACGACGGTCACATGGTGGTTCGGTCAGTTTTCGTACATAGTCCGGCGAACGCCGCATCCGGAACTCGGACTGACCTGTGAAGTCAGGCTTTGCCACGCCTTTACTGCATCACGCTGACGCCTTGCATCGACATTGACTTCGGCGCCAGGCCACATATCTTTAAATGAATTATCTTGCGTAAATTAATTACGCGAGGATTTTTATATATTTATATTATTGTTGTTCGCCTGCACTATTTTACATGTGCAGCTAATGGACATCGACTACGTCACGTGGTCTCTTCGGCAAGCCGACGCCGTCGTCCCAATCGGCGTAAATCGGCTCGCGTGATCACCTTGTTGGTCGTGTTGCCATACCGACGTGTTCGGTTGCCTCGAAGACTTCGGCATCGTTGAGGGAGCTCTACCTCATCGAGTGTTCGGCACACGGGCCATATTTCTTTTATTTCTCACTTTGCATAAATTATTAATTATGCAACTAATTTTTTTATTTTTTTATTATTACTATTATCTCCGGTTTGCACTATTTTTTGTGCACAGGTAAATGATCCGGGTCGGGCAGTGTTGTCACCTCGGCATACTGACATACCACGTCACCTCGGATGGACGGGGGGCTTCGTCATCACTTCATTAACCCACGGCCGGGACTTCGGCGTCACTCTGCCGGCCTGCATTGGCCGTGCTATGTCACCACTTCGGAGTGCCGAGCTCTTCGCTCCGCCACCTCGGGACCGGCTTGGGGAATGGAACCTTGTCCCACATCAAGCTCGGACCGCGTCATCAATGTCGAACACATTAACTAGCTAAGTAGATTTCATGCTCAAAAACTTTAAGTTTTAAATTTTGTTCGGTTCGACCAAGCATTATACTTTTTTTGGCAAAAAGTTGTTTATGAAAAACCTCCTTGTCAAAACTTTGTTTGTGACACACAAATTCAAATACCCCATCTACTTGGGGGCTTCCTTTATGAAGCTTTTCCTTTTGCATATGATTATACTTGTATGGCTTCGTTCCTTGTTCGTGTATTACGCCACAATATGCACCATGTTGACCTAAGTGTTCCGCAAGCTGGGTTGCCTTGCTCCTGTGTTTACCCCTACGTTCCCGATTGTTCGGCTAGGGAGTAAAGGACCTCTGCGATTGCCACGACCGGGTCATCCGAGCTCGGACCTCAGACTGGGTGAAGCCGAAAGCTAGCGCTCTTATTGTTTTCAATCATGGTCGGCACACAACGGAACTCATGAGTACAAAAAATCTATTGCACAAGTCTCATAGTAACAATGAGCAACCGAAGAAAGGTATCGGTGGGGGTACTATTTTCTTCGAAGATGCTTCTTACACTTCCTCAGTAATATAACATAAGTTCCCTGAGCGCACTTTGTCTGTTACAGCCTTATGGCCTGATTGCCTGGTTATCGGAAACACCGTCGATATTCTCGACGGGTGGAGTACATAACAATTTTCGGCCCTTGACCGAAAAGGGAGAAGCCGACGGTCGGTTAAGACGCGTTTAAAGTTCGGGTGAACACAAATATGATATAAGTATTTCGGTACATACAATCATTATACATAAAATTCTTTTACCCAAGTCACTTGGGGGCTCTTAAAATTTATATGAGTTGTTTTATAGTAAATGTGTTTTCTTCCTGGTCATTGCAAAGTCTTTTTCTACCGCTCCTTTTCTGACTTGAGTGTATGGTCAATAGCCGGATAGCCTGTCTTCTCTCTAAAAGCCGCTCGAGTTTAGTTCGCTAAAGTGGCCTTGGAGAAGTACTCCGCCTTTGGGATAAGGAGCTTGAAGCAGTAGGCTGACCCGCCTGAAGTCTTGAGATCGGATGTGTCATGTTAAAGCACGACAGAAGCACAATTTGTTTCTAATTTTCGGATTGGCACCGAACACTTGATCTTATTCGGACGTCAAGTTTTTACTGACGTTTTTTGGTTTTCCAAGCTTATGACACTTTTAAACTATTTGTGTGTTTCCAGCATAAGTCTCGCAGTGCAACGCCGGACACCTTTAGAGATTCGGCAAAAACATTCTCGGATATTGCTATATATGCATCGGTTTCGAATTGTGTCTTCGGTCAATAGTTGGGTTGCCCAACTCCTGTGCTTGCCTCCTATGTTCCGCTTTGTTCGGCTAGGTGTGCAAAGGGAGAACCACTGCGATTGTGCTTCCAGCTCGAATGGTTAAGCACCTCAGTGGAGAAAGCCAAAAACTAACTGTCACAATGGGCGTAAACTGGTCAGCGATCCGATGACGGTGTCACGCTATAGATCGATACCGATTACCAGGTGTTAAATGATGGGCCGTTCATAACATTGGCTGAATTGTTTACGGCTTGACCTCGACTGTCGCCAAACACTAATCTGGGCTAGTAACTAGCCTTCCAGCTTTAAGCTTCTATAACTAAGTGAAAGTTATAAAGCCCGCATATCTGATTGCCTTGTTTCTGCTAACACAACCGCCTTAAGGCACCGAGACGTCAGCTAAGGGTTGCTTTGTTATTGCGAAAACACCCTGTGTAGCATCTACAAGGGGGTGGAAGCCGACGATGGGCCACTTTCAAATGATAAACGGTCGCAACGGAGTCAAAATAAACATATCATCGGCGTTTGTATTTAATATACGAAAGGCTGCCTTCCGCAATCATTGTTATAAAGCCATAAATATGCATCAATTTGACTTAAGATTTTTGTTGGGGATATTACCACTGGGCGTAAACCGGTCAGGAGAGGCCGGGTTAACCCCATAAGTAGTTCATCTGTATCTGAAGTCCATGAAGATAGACGGTGACGCTTCATGAAGGCCCAGGGCCCAAAGCCGGTTTAAGGCCTGTAGACATAAACCGGCATTGATATGTAAACTTGTGTTATAAGATAGAAGTAGCAGAGACCGAGCCGGACACGATTATGAGCCGGCCTCGGGATTCTGTAAACCGACGGGTGTCAACCCATGTATATAAGGGGACAACCCGGCGGCGGTTCAAGGACAACAGACAACAACTCGAGACCCAGGCAAAGCGTATTCGCTCCCTGGTCATCGAAACCCCATCAATTCCATCACAACTAGACGTAGGCTTTTACCTTCATCGTAAGGGGCCGAACTAGTATAAAACTCTCTTGCGTCCCTTGTCCGCTTTAACCCCTTTAAGCTAACCCGTAGCGATGGCTCCACGACTAAGTCCTTTCTCTAGGACATCTGCCGTGACAAAACCACGACAGTTGGCGCCCACCGTGGCGCTATCGCACGATGGTTTCAAGTTCTTGGAGGGCAACTTCGAAGGACTCAATGGTTACGCTGTGGGCCGGATGACCAAGAGTCGTCGCGGCAAGCTCTACATCGACGATGCAGGCTGGGGCCTCGAGGCCGGCTCAATCGAGTACGGGTACCGGGTCTCCTTTGGTGGCATACACGTTTTCATTGGCAAGATCGGCGAACCGGGCCCTGAGCTGGACATCTGCACCGACCTCGTCGAAACGGCTCAGCGTGCGATCTGCCCGGGTTAAGCCTGTCATGAAGCGTGCCTTCGTGGGAGTTATTTATGGAGGGGAATCTGAGGATAGATCGGAATCTAGTGGTGAGACCGTCGTTTATTCCGGCGACGAGTCATCGACCGGAGAGACCGAGTCGTTATATTAGTTACAAGATGGCCGGATTGGGGGCTGTTCCGATGGCGACAGTATTCCGGACCCCTCTGATCTGCCAAACTGGGTGGCGATCTTCATGGCCGGCACGCAACCGGCGCTCCACTCTTCGACCACGGCGGCGATGATTTCCAGATCGGCAGCGGCGGCAGCGGCCGGGGCAGGAGGCCCTGTGCGACCGCCAGCTCAGGTTCTATCTGATTTGTTTGACGCGTTGGCGATGCTGATGGCGGAGGTTAACCCGGCGGATCAGGGTGCACACAATGCGGAAATCGCGAAAGTGAAAGATCAGATCACCCAGGCCAAAGCCGACTTAGCATGTGAGGATACCAGGATAGCCGCGGAGTGGGCCGCTTTGGATGCACAAGCTTACCGGATTATGTTGGATCAGAGTGCGTCGAACGAAGTCCTGAAGAGGAGGCACCGATCTCGCCTGCCGCCAGTTTGTGACACTAGAAATCTCTTTAACACCCCAGGAGCAGGGACGAGTAATCCGCCGGTGGTAAACCGGGCAGAGGCACCTGGAGCAGGGGCGCTGGTTCAGCCACGTTTGGTGCATCCGCCTCGTCAGAACAACATTGTAGTACCGCATGTCCCCACGCCACCGGGTCATTATTCTAACCCAATGGATAACATTGTCGCTGCCGCTTCACGGCTGGCGGCCATCCCGATCGAAGGCGATTCTCCGGCGGCGGTCGAGACGCGTCGGGTTAAGGAGCTTCTTCAGACAGCCTTGGTTCAACAGGAGGCTTATTCATATAGTCGCGATCGGATTCATTCCACTCCCTGTCCAAGCCGGAGTTACAGCAGGCGTATGGATGAACCGGCAGTGTCAAGCAATGCGCGGAACCGTGATCCGCCCCGTGGCAATAACCCGGCGGGTGGTGCTGATGATGCTCAGGAGGTGGTGGACCGGGCTCGGGCACGCACAGAGGCCGAGTTAGCGGCGCAGCATGAAGCCCGTCAGCTTACTCCGGTTCGTCCAACCACATCGGTGGAACCAGGAGTTACCTCTAGTTCTTTGGGAGTGCCGTGTCTCGTTCCGGCGTTACGCAATGTGCGCCTGCCCAAGGATTTTAAGGGCTCGCGCAAGGTGCCGAATTACACCACCGAGTTATCCCTTGAAACATGGGTCGAAAGCTATGAGATGGCCATGGAGATGCTGGATGTGGATGATGCGGCATGTGCGAAATACTTCACCATGATGCTAGAAGGGACAGCCCGCACTTGGTTAAAGAGCTTACTGGCTAATTCTATCAGGTCATGGGCCGAGTTGAGAGCCCGGTTCATTCAGAATTTCAAGGATACATGCAAGCAGCCCATGTCAATTGTGGACTTAGCTGCCTGTGTCTAGGAGGAAGGAGAGTCAACAACCCATTGGGTGCGCCGGGTTTCGGAGATTTTGCATTCATTGGACCGCATCAACGCTGACACCGCAGTTTTAACATTGGAAGGCAATTGCCGGTTTGAACCCCTGAAGTTGAAGTTGGGACGGCTCAAACGTCATTGTAATGACATGGGAACCCTCATGGCTGCACTGGTGAAGTATGCCGACTCTGATAGTACCAAGGATCCCGAGTCTGATGATGATAAGACAGGGAAGGGAAAGAAGAGCGGCAACGCCAAGGGGCAGCACCACAACCCGGTGGGTCATGGAAACGGAGGCAAGCGTAAAGCGGACCACGGTTTAGACTTCGTGGCTAACACTAATACACATGACAAGGGCCAGTGGCGTAAGGGTAAACCGCCCCAGCGCGGTGGAAAGCCAAGTCCTAATCCGGACCGTTTGTCTTATCTGTTGAACCAGCCCTGTCCAAAGCATGGGACGAAGGAGGACCCGTCCACGCACCTCTGGAAAGATTGTTACATCATGCAAGAGTTCAAAAATTCTGATTCTTTCCGGTATGATCATGGACCAGGAGGCGGTTCGGGCCCCGGTTCTCATGGGCCGGGTTATGGCGGAGGAAATTCTGGATCAGGCTTCCATGGCAATCAGGGTGGACATAACAATCAAAGTAATCAGGGCAACCAAGGTGGCTATAATCATCAGGGCAATCAGCAGCAGCAGCAGGCGGGTTACCAGAGCAACCCGAAGCAATTGAATGGTGGACAGTATCATGTCTTCACCACTAGCTTAGACAAGCGCGATCAGAAGCTTCATAAAAGGGCGGTGAATGCTGTTGAACCGGCGGTGCCCTGTTATTTGCGCTGGTCCGAGCAGCCGATTGTGTGGAGTAGAGAGGATCATCCACCCCGGGTTGATAATCCGGGTCATCTGGCTCTGGTGGTGGCACCTCAGGTGGGAGGTTATAAGTTCACTAAGGTACTCATGGATGGAGGGAGTAGCATTAATATCCTGTATCATGAAACTTTCCGTCACATGGGGTTAACAGATAAAAATCTTAAACCGTCCAATACGGTGTTCCATGGTGTGGTGCCTGGTAAGTCGGCATATCTTGTTGGTAAGATAGCTCTGGAGGTGACTTTTGGAGATGAGCATGACTCGAGATCAGAAACCATGACCTTTGAAGTGGTGAAAATCAGAAGCCCGTATCATGCCCTATTTGGATGGCCAGCTTATGCTAAGTTTATGGCACGGCCTTGTTATGTCTATCTGCAGCTCAAGATGCCGGGTCACAAGGGAACTATAACTGTGCATGGGAGCCGCAAGATTGCTCTGGAGTGTGAAGAATGTGATGCGGCTTATGCTGAGTCGTTTTGTGCAACAGAAGAGTTGGAGTTTTACAAAGACAATGTTGATCCGGCAGATATGACTTCGTTGAAGAAACCAACTACAGAGCATGATCCGGCCCTGAAATTTAAATCGGCTGATGAGACTAAGCTTGTTGACTTCGTGCCTGGCAATTCGTCCAAGCAGTTTAGCATCAGCGCTAACTTGGATTCGAAATAGGAAGGCGCGCTCATCGAGTTCATCCGTGAGAATCGGGACATCTTTGCATGGAAGCCTTCTGACATGCCTCGTGTACCGAGAGAACTCGCTGAGCACACTCTCAATGTTGATCCTAAGTATAAACCGGTCAAGCAGTTTCTCCGCTGGTTCAATGAAGAAAGACGCAAAGCTATTGGAGAAGAAGTAGCCAGGCTCTTGGCGGTTGGATTTATCGTTGAAGCATTCCATCCTGAGTGGTTGGCTAATCCGGTGCTAGTCCTCAAGAAGAATGGCACTTGGCGTATGTGTATGGACTACACAGATCTCAACAAAGCTTGTCCAGCAGATCCTTTTGCCCTTCCCCGTATTGATCAAATTATTGATGCTACGGCGGGTTGCGAGCGTTTAAGCTTTTTGGATGCATATTCTGGTTATCATCAGATCAAAATGTCAGTTAAGTACCAGGAGAAGACATCCTTCATAACTCCCTTTGGAGCCTTCTGCTATGTGTCCATGCCCTTTGGGCTCAAGAGTGCCTAGGCGACTTATCAACGGTGTGTGTAGAATTGTCTTCATAAACAGATCGGCCGCAATGTTCACGCCTATGTGGATGATATTATGGTAAAATCAAGGAAGAAGGAGACATTGATTGATGACTTGAAGGAAACCTTTGATAACCTGCGGGTTTATAAAATGATGCTTAATCCGGCCAAGTGTGTCTTTGGTGTACCTGCAGGCAAGCTCTTGGGCTTTTTGGTGTCTAACAGGGGCATTGAAGCTAATCCGGAAAAGATCAAAGCCATCACCTCCTTGGATAAACCGAAGTGTATCAATGATGTTCAACGCCTGGCAGGCCGGATTGCCGCGTTGAGCCGGTTTGTCAGTCGCCTTGGCGAGAAGGCCATCCCTTTGTATCAGATGCTGAAGAAAACGGATAACTTCGTCTGGAGTGACGCCGCTAATGAAGCATTTGAGGACTTAAAGCGGCAGCTGGCTGATCCGCCGATTCTCGCTGCTCCAGTGGATAAAGAACCAGTGTTGCTATATGTGGCAGCTAATGCTCGGGCTGTTAGTGTGGCTATTGTGGTGGAGCGCAAGGAGGCAGGAAAGGAATATCCAGTTCAGCGGCCAGTTTACTATATCAGTGAGGTACTTATTGAGTCCAAGCAGAGGTACCCGCATTGGCAAAAATTGGTGTATGGGGTTTTATGGCAAGCCGGAAGCTTAAGCAGTATTTCCAAGGTCATCCCATCACGGTGGTCAGCTCTGCTCCTTTGGGGGATATAATCCAGAACAGGGAAGCAATTGGCCGGATTGCTAAGTGGGCTATCGAGCTCGGGCCTCACGGGTTGAAATACATACCCCGAACGGCGATCAAATCTCAGGCACTTGTGGATTTCATCAATGATTGGACAGAATTACAAGCGCCAGAGGAGAAGCCGGATCATACTTATTGGACAATTCATTTTGATGGGTCCAGGCAATTGGAGGGCTCGGGGGCTGGGGTCGTATTAACTTCCCCACGAGGTGATAAGTTTTGTTATGTTCTTCGTTTAATGTTCCCTTGCACTAACAATGCAGCTGAATATGAGGCTTTACTCCATGGTCTTCGGATGGCTAAGGAGATGAACCTAAGCCGAGTTAAGTGCTTCGGTGACTCGGATCTGGTGGCTCAACAACTGTCCGGCACTTGGGATTCCAAGGACCCACTAATGGCAGCATATCGTCGTGAGGTGGATATTGTTGCAGGTCACTTTAAAGGTTATCAGGTGGATCACGTGGACCGGCGGAAGAATGAAGCGTCGGACGCTTTAAGCCGCCTGGGTTCCCAGCGTAAACCAGTTCCACCTAATGTCTTCCTGGATGTTTTGCATAATCCGTCCGTCAAGCTCCCTGGTGAAGAGGATTTGGCTGTTCCTGATCCGGAGGCTCAGTTGGTGGCGGCCCTTCATGTTATCCCGGATTGGACGGTTCCATATCCGACGTATATGAACCGGGGCGAGTTACCAGAGGATGAAACTCTGGCCAGGCAGATAATCCGGCGGTCCAAGTCCATGACTGTTATCAATGGAGAGTTACATCATTGCAGTGTGAAAGGGGCGTTTCAACGCTGTGTGTCTCCTGAGGAAGGCCGTGAAATTTTGCGTGAGATCCACGAAGGAGATTGTGGTCACCACGCCGGTTCAAAATCTTTGGTGGCCAAAGCATTTCGTCACGGTTTCTATTGGTTGACAGCTCATGCTGATGCCGAGGACTTGGTCAAAAGATGTGATGGCTGTCAGAAATTCTCAAGACGCGCTCATGTACCGGCTCAAGAATTGCGGATGATTCCAATCACTTGGCAGTTTGCAACTTGTGGGCTGGATATGGTTGGGCCTTTCAAGAGGTCCAAGGACAAGAAGACCCACCTTTTGGTGGCGGTCGATAAGTTCACGAAGTGGGTGGAGGCAGAGCCGGTTAGTAAGTGTGACGCAGCCACGGCGGTTCAATTCATCAAAAAGGTGATCTTCCGGTTTGGCTTTCCACACAGCATTATAACAGACAATGGTACCAATCTGTCAAAAGGTGCCATGAAGGAGTTTTGTCAACGTGAGCACATCTGGCTTGACGTGTCATCAGTGGCTCACCCACAGTCTAATGGTCAAGCGGAGAGGGCCAATCAAGAGATCTTGAGAGGCATCAAACCCCGGCTTATGGTTCCTTTGCAACGGACGCCGGGTTGTTGGGTTGAGGAGCTACCTTCAGTGTTATGGAGCATCAATACCACACCCAACAGATCGACAGGATACACACCGTTCTTCATGGTTTATGGAGCGGAAGCGGTTCTTCCTAGTGACATCCGTCATGACTCACCTCGTGTAGCGGCATACGTTGAAGCTGACAAGGAGAAGGCACGGCAGGAAGCTCTTGACCTGTTAGATGAGGAGCATGACATGGCGGCAGCCTATTCGGCGATTTATTAGCAAGATCTGCGTCGTTATCGTAGCCGCCGGGTTAGAACCAGAACCTTTCAAGAAGGAGATTTGGTGCTTCGACTCATCCAGGATCAGACGGATATGCACAAGCTATCCCCCCCTTGGGAAGGACCTTTTGTGGTCAGCAAGAATCTGCACAACGGGTCATAATACCTAATCGATGTTCGAGAGCGCAAGGACTCACGTAAATCGGAGGAGGAGACCAACCGGCTGTGGAATATTGCTCATCTTCGGCCCTACTATACTTGAGCTACAGGCTCTGCTTATGTACATATTATGACATTGTATATCTTATGATTAATATAACCGGAACCTCAGCTAAAGCGGGGTATCTGTTGTTTTCTTACATCATGTGTGGTTACATGGAGCTTAAAAAGTGGCGTCCGGTTTACCCCTTGATTTAGCTTCTCAAAGCTTGATATTAGATCACTTGGGGGCTTGGTCGTATCCGAACCATAGCTACACCTCTTGATCGGCGTAATGCCACAACATCACTTGGGGGCTTGGTCGAACTCGAACCATAGCTACACCTCTTGATCGGCGCAATGCCACAGCATCACTTGGGGGCTTGGTCGAACCCGAACCATAGCTACACCTCCTGATCGGTGCAATGCCACAGCATCACTTGGGGGCTTGGTCGAACCCGAACCATAGCTACATCTCTTGATCGGCGCAATGCCACAGTATCACTTGGGGGCTTGGTCGAACCCGAACCATAGTCACACCTCTTGATCGGCTCAAAGCCACATCAATCCGGGGCCAAAGAGAGTGTTGTAAAACAACAGCTCAAACATAGGCACCCACTGAGCGCAGCTCACAATATTGTTTGGAGATTTTTTGCTGTCAAATTTAGGGCCTGGCAGCCCGTGAAAAGCCTCGACTACAACGGTTTTATTTGCCTTTTGTTAAATTTCTCTTTCTTTTGATAAGATTTGTGATGTTTTCAAACCGGTGTTTATCAACCCGGTTAGGCTGTCAACTACAAGTTGTCAGTACACGATCAAATTATAAATCCGGAGACTATCAGCCCGGTCTGGTTTTGACTCGAAGTCACCAGTATGGAATAAACCGATGTTTATCACAGCCCAGAACGGTTTTCTGATAAACCGGCATCATATAACAGGAATTACTTCTACTCCGGATTAGGGTTATTACCCTCATTACAAAGTTGGTCAGCCAACACTATGCCTAAAGTTACAGGTATCATATATTTCCATATTTGGTTATCTTTTACAACCTTGGTTATAAACCTTGGTTATATATGTATTTGGGTATCATGACCGGCCCGGTGGTAAACCGCCAGGGCGTTTTAAGCTTCTTTTCTGCAGGAACAACTTGAATAAATAGCTATGGATTATGAACATCATATCTTAAAGCATGGCGGTTTAACACGCATCAGTTGCAGATAAATATGCACGAAGGCATAACAGACCAACTGTTTTAACTAGCTTATTACAAGGCATTTCAGTGCCCAAAGGGATAATTGTTTCTCAATAAGTATTGCAGCATGTGGAAGACTAAACCGGCCCCCGGATTATGATTGCTTATCAGCTTGATCTGACGGTTGCGGATCAGCTTGCACCGGTTCATCTTCTTCGTCTCTATCCAGCGGCTGGAAGTCAACAGTTGTCCAGTCGATCCCAGTTAAAGCTTGGAACACAGCTTCGTCGCTTATAAGGGTTGACGGTTCAATATCAGGGGCATAAAGTGTGCTTACGGATTGGAGGGATCAGGTTTTGAGCCTCAGGAGTTGGTGCAGCAACCCGTTTATTATTGGTATCATAACTCGCCTGGTAAAATGAAAGATCAGCCTCTTCAGCAAGTTGACCAGCCAGTGGACGTACTTCCCGGTTTATGGCGCGGAGATATTCAGTGCCAAATTCTGATCCGTCTTCTTTTAAGCTTGGGTAGCCTTTGGCCACGTCCGTCGGATCAAGGTCAGGCACCCATGCTTTTGCCCGGGCTAGTGCGGTCAGAGCGCCAGCCCTTGCAGCAGACCTCTTTAGCTCTTCTACCCGGGCAGGCAGCATAGATAGCCTGTCTAAGGTATCCTTGATTAATGTCGGGGGCGGCTTATTGTGAGAAGCGGTGCAGATAATTCGTTGTGCGCCGGTATACAGTTGCTCTATCAGCGTGTAGGCAGCCTTCAACTTCTTCTGAACATCAGTGTCAGGACCCCGATTCTAAGTCACACCGATCTAGCTTGTAACACCTCATATCACTTTGCGGCCTCACGCACGGTATTCCCACAGGTGTCACCTTACCATGGCCCGGGACCGTTTGCGCCTTTGGGCTCACGTATATGATAGTGTCGCTACCATCCATATGACAGAGAACCCGGGCCGACATGGCTAGTCGTGAACCCAAAGCGGCACTAACGTATGGGGACAGGCATACATGAATCAACATCGAACGTGTCGGTCAGCAGCGTGTGAATCCGGGCTGTAGCACTGGGCTAACAGGACTCCGGGAACTCGGGCTGTAGCAGGCTAGGCAGGACTCCGGATGTCACCGCGTGACATTTCCCTGAAGGGACAGACACAGGAACAAAGTGAATCACATGCCGGCCAGTCAGGTGTCCGGAGCAGTAGTGCTGGGCTAGCAGGACTCCGGTGAACCGGGCTGTAGTGGACTACTATGGCTCATGGAAGCACAAGACTACATTTCCCCATAAGAGAGGCTACCAAGGATAAACAACTAGGTTGTCGGATCCCACACATACCAAGCATTTCAATCATACACGCAATATGCTCGATATGTGTAAATACAACATGGCATCACAACATAACTCTACGACTCAAGTACTTATTCATTAGGCTCCAAAGAGCCAGATATTACAAACATGGGTCTCTCGACCCAGCATTCAGAGCATACAAGTCAAACACATGCGGAAGCTTAACATGTCTGAGTGCAGACAACTATAAATGAAAAAGGCTGAGAAGCCTGACTATCTACTAGATCCTGCCGAGGGCACAAGATCGTAGTTGAGGTAACAAGCTAAACGTCGAAGTCCACGCGGAACTACTAGCGAGACTGAAGTCTCTCTGCAAAAACATAAATTAAGCAAACGTGAGTACAAATGTACCCAGCAAGACTTACATCAGAACTAGCTACATATGCATCGGTATCAACAAAGGGGGTGGTGGAGTTTAACTGCAGCAAGCCAGCTTTGACTCGGTGGCTATCCTAGCTACGACTGCAAGTAACTCTTTTGAGGTGGTGCACACGAGTCCACATATTCAACATATCAATACTCCACTATGGATCCGCTCTCGTCTCCCTACGAGAACGCCATCCATAGCACTCACGCTTATCTTGCGCATTTTAGAGTATCCACTTTCACTTGTCTATGAACTGTTATAGGCAACCCAAAAGTCCTTTACCGCGGACACGGCTATTTGAATAGATCATATTAACCCTGCAGGGGTGTACTTCGTCACACACGCTCTCACCACTTACTGTCGTTTACACGACATGTACTCGGCAACCTTCAAGCGGAAGCCCAACGTGGGTGTCGGCCACAGCCTACCTAAACACTCAAGTCTCTAGTCCAGGTTTATCGCCTATTCAGGTTCCATCCGCAGGGAGTCCGGCCGAGGTTTCCACATACGGCCCCGAACGATGTGTACAGGGTTCCGAGACACCAAATGGGCGCCCGGCATGCCCGGCCACATGCCTACCGCATCACAGCCCACCCCTCGGGTCAGCGCTGCCCACGGCCTCCAGCATACTACAAACACCAGAAACTACTTGCAACTCCTGTACAGAGGACAAGGGTGATTAAGAAGCCGAGAGGGTCCATTGGTTTCGGGCCCAATGCGTGGTAGTAACTGTATCATGGATCACAAACACAGAACTTAGTTCCTGAGGACGGCTTCAATGAGACAACCCACCATGTACTCCTACATGGCCTCTCACCGCTACCTTTACCAAATCGTGTTCACACACTGAGCTCACACACAGTAGGACATGTTCATCACCATTCCAACTCATCCCCGATGAATCAGACCTGACACAACTCTAAGCAATAGCAGGCATGACAAACAAGCATGAATGAGTAGGCACATCAGGGCTCAAACAACTCCTACTCATGCTAGTGGGTTTCATCTATTTACTGTGGCAATGACAGGTCATGCAGAGGATAAGGGGTTCAACTATCGCAGCAAGTAACAGATGAATCGTTGTTGTCCTAATGCAGTAAAAGAGAGCAGGAGCGAGAGAGTGGGATTGTATCGGAATGAACAAGTGGGTTTGCTTGCCTGGCACTTCTGGAGATATTATAGTTCTTCATCGGTGTCATCGAACTCATCGTCGGAATCACGGCTATCGAGAGGGGACAATTACCGGCAATAGAGAGAAAGCACAATCAATGCAATGCAACAATATGATGCATGATTATGACATGGCAATATGATGTGATTAGGCCTAATGCAACTAGCAACAGAAAGGTTTGGGTTGATTTGAACTCAAGGTTCAAATTCAAATTCAAACTATGAATTCAAATAGTGCATTATCATGTTTTGGACTAAACAGGGAGGTTAAGTTGTTCAAATATGCATGAAAATGCCATATTCCGATTCCTTGGATTTTTCTGATCATTTTTCATATATAATTTATTTCATTCTGAGTTGTAGATTATTTTCTATGATTTTTTTAAGTTTGTGGGATTTTCTGGAATTTCCTGTATAAGAATAATTCCAGTAATTAAATTACTGCGTCAGCATTGCGTCAGGGTGACGTCAGCATTGACCCCAGTTAAATCTGACTGGTGGGACCTACCTGTCAGTGTAACAGTGCTAATTATGTGGCTTATTAAATCCTAACTAAAAATAATTAGCTCGGCGGGGCCCACTGTCAGTGACTCTAGGGGGGTTAGTGAGGCGCTGATGACGGTGCCACGTCACCAGCCACCGGAGTCCAGCCGGCGGCAACCACAGAACACGGCGAGGCACGCCGGACTTGCGCTAGAGGCATCAGCTTGTCATGCTGGGGGCACCAGGGGAGAGCCCTTGATCTTGCGCATCCAAAGGACCAAGTGAGAGGTCGCAGGGTCACCGGAATTCATGCCGGCGACGAGCTTTGGCGGCGGTGGTGTTCGGTGGTGCACGGGTGTGTCGCTACGGTGTATCAGTGAGCAAATGGAGGGGCTGGGCAGCACCTGCTAGGCAGGGGAGCACTATGAGCACCACGGTGAGGCCAGGGGAGCACGAAGGCTATGCGTGCAGCGGCAATGGCGGACGACGGCTTCGGTGCTCATGGGGAACGGTGCTACGGCAACCAAACAGGGGCAGGGTTAGGGGAAATGACTGGGGGCTCACCGCGGTCACGAAGAGCTTCTCGGCGAGCTCGGGGAGGCATGGACGGCGTCGAATCAACGATGGGGTTGCCGGCGGCCGAAGCTCGAAGACGATGACGATTCAATCGTTGCAGGGCGTCCGGAGTGGCTTCTTTCGGTGGAGAGGCGTAGCGCGAGGTGGCGGAGCTGCTGGGCATCCTAGCTAGGCGAGGAGGGCTCGGTGGCCACGGCAACGGCGAGCGGCGTCGACGAGCTCCACTCGGGCAGAGAGGGAGAGAGAGTAGAGAAGGGAAAAGAGGTCGGGAGTGAGTGAGGGGGTCGAGAGGGAGTGCGTGGCGTCTCCGGGGATGTCCAGGGGGAAGCGGCAAGCAGGAGGTGGCCGGGGCGCGTGCCGGCGTGCGGCGAACACACGCCTCGCGTCCTTCTGGCGCGGGGTGGGAGACGACTGGCAGATGGGCCTGGTGGGCTGCTACAGTGCCAGGCCGGCCAGGTAAGCGCCAGGTATTCTCTCTCTTTTTTTTATGTTTATGTTTTTCTATTTTTCTGTAACTTCGGGGCTTTATTAAAAATACCAAAACATTTTCAAAAATCCTGAAAATTAATTGTGGGCTCTGTTTGGATTATTCCTAACAGCCCTCACTTAAGTTCAGAATTAATTGAGCACTTAAAATAATATACAGCATTTAAATGCCCAATTGCAAATAGCATATGATTTAAATCAGAGCCCAAATATGTCATGGAAAAATGTGCATCACCTCTGGTTACTGTTTCCAGCATTTTCCAAGAATGATGAACATTTTTGAAAGCCATTTGGATTTACTGGAAATATTTTGGTTGAACCTAGTGAATTCCTTTAATGCTAGGGTTTAGGCAATCCCCATTTCAAGTTTCTTTCAAAGTTTAAACATGATGCACACATGAAGTTAGCCTAGTGCAATGTCAGAAGCTAGGGATGTGACAATCAGAGCCCAGATGACTAATGCGAGTCCCTGCATCATTACAAACATCAGTAAACCGGCAACGTATGGGAAGATATGTTGAAAGTATAAAGCAAGGATGCTTACCAAACACAGCAGCGGTCATAGCATGTACTTGCCACTTTACACCAGTCAGCTCGTCTACCACCAGTTTGAGAGCAGCTTCTGCGTCTTCAGCTCTTTTCCGCAAAGCGGATTTCTCTGTGTTCCAATCCGCCCGCTCCTTGGCGAAGCTCTCCTTTAGCTTTTCCATAGCGGCTAAGGCGCTCGTCAGCTCATTTTTAGCTTTGGAAGTTTCGGCCTGTTGGGACTTGATGTTCTCTTGCAGATCAGCGGTTTGGCTTTCCTTCTTGCTCAGTTCAGCCTATACAGAGACAGATACATAATGAGTTGACAGTACATATTTGAAATACCAAGCACATAACAAGTTATGCCCTTGATACTTGGGGGCTAATGCATATTTGCTCCCTGTCAGAAATTTCTACAAGTCCCAAGCACAATACAAGTATTAATCTTGGCACTTGGGCGATAATGTGTGTTTGCTCAAAAACTATTGGTATTGGAATTCTTATACAGTCCCGGTTCATCTTTATAAAGTTAAACCAGCCCTTGGGCTATACCGGTGAAAGAGCAGTATCGCAAATTTTAAGGAACCGGTTCATCCTAAAGAGGTAATCCGGTCCCTGGAGGCTAATTATGCAAAATTGAATCATGACAAAAGTCCCGGTTTAGATTGGTATCATAAACCATCACTTGCGGGCTATTAGGAGTTGATAAGCTACAATCAGACAAAAGAGAAAAATAGTAGTTACCTCATATCGCTCCTTCATCAAGTTTACCAAACTAGCTTCATAGTCACAGCTAGTGTACAGACGGTTCAAGAAGCCAGAGTGAATGTCTTGAGCATTAAGATGGGCGTAGCTTGATAAATCGGCATTCCATTTGCCTTTGCCGATAGAAGAGAGATCGTCCTTGGCAGTATGCTTTGACAAAGCGACAGGGTTGCCAGGAGTGGTGTGGCCAGTGCCAGTAATCATAATGTCATCATCTTGGTCATCACCAGCCTTCACTGGAGTTGGCGGTTTGTCAGTATCCTTAACTGGACTGGCCGGTTTGTCATCAGTTCGGACAGGGCTGGTTGGCCGGTCTACATGGCTGGTAGTGTCAACTTGTACTTCTTCGGCAAGGAAGTCATGGTCTTGAGGTGGCGGATCGTTAAGCATGTCGTCAGCGTCCGTTTCTTCTGGATCTGGCGTTTTTTCCGGTTCAACAGCTACATTATCATCAGCCGGTTTGCTTAACCGAGCCTTCTTGCTAGGTCTCGGCTTGGCGCTGAGAAAATATAGACATCAGAATCAGTACAGTATGAAAAGATAACACATCAAGAATAAAGACAAGTGCATAGCTCACCCAGGAACTGTTTTGAGGGGTGGAAGCTGTGTGGCCGATGACTCGCCAGAAGATGCGTGAGAAGTACCCTGATAATTTGAATCAGACGGGTTAAGAGGCTGGCGGAAACAACCTGCTTTGTGGTATGAAGTATCAATAAGATAAGAGACCTCTGAGCGGCGTTTCCGAACCGGACTGTTCGGTAAACCGGCGGAGGTAACTACCTAGCCGCTATGCCGGGTTGTACGGCGAGCCCCGTCCTGCTGCGTCTTCAAAAGAAAGTTTCGGTCCAAGTAAGCAAGAGGGTGAGAAAATTTTACTTTCCGGTTTGCTTGACAGATTTTTGATGTTGGCAGAGGATTTGAATCTGAGGAAAGAATGGTTACCTCTACGTCCTCAGCATGACTGCCTTCAGCGTCGTCCTGATAATAATCATTGTCAATGAGATGTATGAAAAATGAACCAAGAGAGTCAAGTTCTACCTCTGGTTCCGGATTACCCACATCGTCATCAGCTGGTAGATCAGAGGATGCAGTGGTCCTTTTCTTGGCAGGTTTTTTAACAACCTTGGTCTTTGGACGAACTGGCTTGACCGTTTTGTCTTGCGGCTTCGCCGGTTTGTCTTGTGATGGTTTCTTGTTCCAGAATGGATCATCACCCTGTCAGAAAATAATCACACTTTCAGAAAAAATTTGGACAGAAGCAACTTCAGATAAAAAGATTATATGATTCTTACAGCTGGTGGTTTGTTGAATGTGCAGAAAGGGAGTAGTCCGGTTTGGGCACAGACAGCCTACGGTTCGTTCAATATCTTTTTTACAGCCTCAGTGACTTCTGCATCTGTAAGCTGAATGTCAATGTGCCGCTGAGCATCCTTCAAACACCCCATATACTCACACATCAAACCGAAGCGCCGACTTAAAGGCAGAATACTCCAGCTTATCCAAAACTGAGCAAGGTCAACTCCGGTCAAACCGTTTGCCATGAAGGCTCTAAGCTTTGATAATTGAGGAGCATAGTTGGCCCTTTCTCTTGCAGTCAACCTCTGAGGAAAAGGATGTGTGTTGCTCAGGCGTTTAGGGCGGTAACCCGGCAGGGGGTTTTCATCAGATGGAGAGGTATCCATGCAATAAAACCAAGTCTGGTTCCACTCTTTGGGGTGACTGTGGAGTTTGGGATGAGGGAAGGTGACTTCTTTCCTTTTCTGAACCGCCATTCCGCCTAGTTCCGTATTGGGTCCATCCGAGAATTCTGTGCGATGGTTTAAGTGAAAGAAATCCCTAAACAGTTTGACTGAAGGTTCCTCTTGCAGATAAACCTCACAGAAGACTTGGAAGTGGCACATATTGGTCACAGAATTGGGACCGATGTCTTGAGGGCGCAGTTGAAAGCTGGCCAGTACATCCCGGAAATTTTTTGAACCTGGAGGGCTAAAACCTCGTCCGAGATGATCAGCAAACACGACTACCTCTCCGTCCTTGGGTGTAGGAGGATTTTCCAGTCCAGGGACCCTCCAGTGGATGACATCTTTTTTGGCTAAAGCGCCCGTTTTAACAAGATTGCTTAACTGCTCTTCGGTTACTCGAGAAGGAGCCCAATTGCACTCATAGACTTGCTTGGCCATGGCAATGGAAGTCTGAAACATGATTATTGCCGGTTTAAGATTCATAGTGGACAACTATACAGCGGTATAAGGATAACAAGCATATTGATAAACCAGATTTGGTTATTCGTAAACCGGGATCTGACAATGGAAACAATGTAATGCATTGGCGGTTCAACAGGGGACTAATGGTATCTACTGGGTCATCATTTTGTATATGAAGTTAAACTGCCCAATCTGGTACTAAAGATGTATAAGTGAAAGGAAAAACAGGTTTCACAAGTTGGCATTATAATTTTGGATCTACTGCATGTCAGAAAATGAAAATATATTCAAGACCTAAATATTGGTACCGAAGCAGTTGATGAAGGTTCAGATGGGATTTTCCACTTAAACGAGATGCATGGATGGAAAAGAAGGGCTACGGCTATCGCCGTACAGGATAAATATCAAGGTTTGAATCAAAGAGCTATTGCACAACGATGAACGCCGACGAACACCGATGAACACTGAAACCCTAATGACAGATCTATGGCGAAAGGAAAGAAGGCTTACCGATGTTGATGGAAGAGCGGAGAGGCGCCGCGATTCTCTCGTGCGTTCAGGGTGATGCAGCGGCCGGAGTTGAGGCAGAAGCGAAGGTCGACGGTGGCGGCGGAGCTCCAAAGGTCGGGCAGCACGAGGAAGAAGACAATGCGAAGAGGCACGAGGGGGGAAAGTGAAAAGAACTCCTCGGCCTTATTTATAAGGTGAATGGATAAGTGGCAGGTGCGAGAATCGAGGAGCCCGAAAAATGGGATATGAGGCGGAGCTGTCGCCTCAATTGTCGGAGGCTCGTTAATGACAGGTGATGTCACGGTGGTTTACCATGATCCTAGAAGATGATGTCACGGCGGTTTATAAGGTTATGTGAAGATGTTGAAGAAGAAATTTTCTTAAGTATTGAGGATTGACATGAACCAGTTCAAATCAATTTGGGGCCTAATGTTGGGGATATTACCACTGGGCGTAAACCAGCCAGGAGAGGCCGGGTTAACCCCATAAGTAGTTCATCTATATCTGAAGTCCATGAAGACAGACGATGACGCTTCATGAAGGCCCAGGGCCCAAAGCCGGTTTAAGGCCTGTAGACATAAACCGGCATTGATATGTAAACTTGTGTTATAAGATAGAAGTAGCAGAGACCGAGCCGGACACGATTATGAGCCGGCCTCGGGATTCTGTAAACCGACGGGCGTCAACCCATTTATATAAGGGGACGACCCGGCGGCGGTTCTAGGACAACAGACAACAACTCGAGACCCAGGCAAAGCGTATTCACTCCCTGGTCATCGAAACCCCATCAATTCCATCACAACTAGACGTAGGCTTTTACCTTCATTGTAAGGGGCCGAACTAGTATAAAACTCTCTTGCACCCTTGTCCGCTTTAACCCCTTTAAGCTAACCCGTAGCGATGGCTCCACGACTAAGTCCTTTCTCTAGGACATCTGTCGTGACAAAACCACGACAATTTTGGCCAAGCTGGGTTGCCTGGCTCCTGTGCTTACCCCTACGTTCCCAATTGTTCGGCTAGGTGGTAAAGGGAGCACCTCTGTGATTGTTACTACCGGGTCATCCGAGTAAGTACCTCAGACTGGGTGAAGCCAAAAGCTAGCAATATTAAAGGATCACATTGGTCGGCAACGACGGAATTGAAAATTTTGGTTCATTAATACCATAGAGTTCGGGAACTTTCCCCACACTAAATCCTCAATATTTTCCTCCCACGTTGATCGGAGGTGAGGTTTCATCATGATAAGCATGACGAGCCAAAGAAAGGAACCGATAGTGGGACTATTTTCTTTGGAAGATGTTTCTTACGTTAATAGTAATATAACATATCTCTCCACGTACCTTTGTTTATAGAACCGTATGGCCGGATTGCCTTGTTTGTCGTAAATTTTTGCCCTCATAAAGGCTTAATAAAGTAGGACAAACACTCCCCAGCTACTTGCCGAGGAGGTTGAAGCCGATGGTCGGTCAACAAAGCTTTAGACAATGCAGATCCGAGCATTAATGATGTCAAGTACTTGGATACATAGAATCATTACACATAATTTGTGCTTTTACTGCGGATATTGATCCTTAATTCGGCCACCCGTGCCCACATTAAGGCTCGGGGGCTACTGGGCTTCGCGCTCATTATTTATAAATATTAAAGGGGCGTAAGGGGCGCATCGGTCCACTGATCTGGTGTTGCCACCCGACCAGTGTCTCGGGGCTACTGCATTGGCAATCCAATGCAGAAAATTTAAGTGCAATATAGTTTCCGAGGAGATTATGATCCTCAGGTTGGTCGGCCGCACCCAACCTGAGTCTCGAGGACTTTGCACACCGCTTTTTCTGTCCCGAAGTATTCTGCCGAGCTAGGACTTGATCCACAGGTCGATTTTGCGAATCAACCTGAGTCTCAGGGGCTACTGGGATCAGCGGTCTTATGTCATCCTTCAGGTGCATCTCGGGTTTTTGACCGATACACACCTTGAGGGCTACTGGCTATATATCTCGGCAGAGAATAAATTGTACCAATCAAAAATATTGACAAAAAGTCGGCCCGCTGTCGGGGTGGTGCACCACCTCGGAAGCAGGCCAACATAAAGCTCGGGCGCCAGTGGTTGGCTCCATAGAGGGCATTTCCGGCATTAAGCTTGGCTCAACTTTTTTGAACCAAGGTGATCTATGACACCTCGGATATAGTCCAGCATTGGAGCTTGGACATAGTCCGGCGTTGGAGCTCGGATACAGTCCGGCGCTGGAGCTCAGATGCAGTTCGACGTTGGTGCTCAGCTGTAAAAGATACCTCGAATACAGTCCGGCGTTGGAGCTCGGACGCAAGAGGACACTGCCGCCCGGGAACAACTTCAAGCCCGAGGAGTGGCATAAAAATAACAAGGCATTGATAAAGGTCGATAACTTATAGGGGCTCCTCGGATACCCGACGTGTAAACTCTTCGGATTTACTTCGGCGATCCTCAAGATTGAAGATGAGAAGATTTGTTGAACCAGTTTTCAAGACCGACGACCGAAGATGAAGAACAGTTCAGAAGAATCGAGGAGCGTCCCCAACTTGAAGACCGGTTCAGGGAGCTACTGGCGGTGTCCTGGACTAGGGGGTACTCACCACATCGTCTCCCGACTAGGTGGATCGGGACGAGGACCCCCATGGCGGTTCACTCATGGGCCACTTCGGGCAGCCCATGCCGCATACAAGGAGTATTCCACAAGACTTGGTGATCAAGACAAGGACTCCTCTCCACCAACGTATTCGGCTAGGACTCTTGTTATCCTAGGCCTCTAGTGCATTATATAAGCCAAGGCCAGGCTAGTCGATAGAATAAGAATGACATTACTCATCATACCCTTAGGTCTTAGACCACAACATATGATCTCGAGGTAGATCAACTCTTGTAACCCTATATTCGTCAAGATCAATCAAGCAGGAAGTAGGGTATTACCTCGATAGAGAGGGCCCAAACCTGGGTAAACATCGTGTCCCATGTCTGCTGTTACCCATCGATCCATGACACACAGCTCGAGACCCCCTACCCGAGATCTGCCGGTTTTGACACCGACAGCGTTCTTGAGGGACTCCACCTCGGCCGCAGCTCCTATGAAACATCATAATAACATGATCAACACAAACAATTCATATCATTTTAGATATAAATAGGCCATTGCATACCTTGCTAGTCCTCTAGTTTTTTTTTTGACAAGGCCGAGCTCTTCATCGGCCTGCTCCAGACTCTGCTCCAGTTTGGAGACTTCAGCAGAATGGGAGGTCGCAGCCAGCATCGACGCCTGCTTATTCACATAGACATATATGATTAGTCTCTTGCAAAAATTATTCGATCCCCTGTCCGGCCTTTCTTTTCGAACACCGGACAGAGTCTCAGGGGCTACTGTCTGTACTACGACATTCTTTTTGCATAATTACGTCACATACCTCAAAGCCTGTTAGAAGGCTGGCGCAGGCTTCGGTCAGTCCGCTCTTAGCAGACTAAACCCTCTCAACCACCGTACCCATAAGGATACGGTGTTCTTCTACAATGGAAGCACCTTGAAGCGCTTCCAGTAGAGTATCCGGTGCCTCTGGATGGACAGAGGTCACCGGCGGAATAGGTGCACGTTCTTCTTTCGAAGGAGGCTGCTTACCTGATTCCAGAGCCGTATGGGCCTCCGGAATAGTATTCTTCTGGGGGCCAAATTGGGTATGGCCCCCATCACCAGTTTCCAGGGGGTCTGCTCCCCCATGTGTCCGGCGGCCGAGGTATCACTCTCTGGCGCCACCTTGACGGCCTCCTGTACCTCTCCTTGGCCTGGGAGGGTCCTTCGGGACAACACTTCGGCATCGTCCGTAGTCTTGGGGGAGGAGGCCGGCAGAGGCGACCCGCTGTCCATCACATTTGGATCCAGCGAATTCCACGAAGATGAGGATCGCTGGAGGTGGACGTGAGCCGGACTGCAGCGCATGATTCAACATGTTAGAACCACGAATTAAAGGAGCTGGATATATATGTGCATAAGTGCCTTTGAGTACTTATGATCCGGCTAGGGGCTTCTCCCTGGGACACCACTCAGGGCTGATATCGGTGTCCGATTCGGAATTGTCCACAAGGGAGACCCTCCCTTTCTTGGACGCCTCCGCCTCTGCCTCGCGAAACGTAGAGGCCGCCCTTTTCTTCCTTCCCCCTCGGGGGGAGAATTGCTTTCCTCCTCCTCGTTGTTCTCGGCGGGGGAGGCCGCTTCTTGCCTCCTGGCCCTTCTTCTTGGCCTTCTTCTTCGGTGCCTTGTAGGGCGCCGGAACCAGCATCTTCGTCAGAAGTGGGATAGCTGGGTTTTCAGGCAGCGGAGCCGGACACTGGATCCGCTCCGCCTTCTTTATCCAGCCCTGAAAAGACAAATGGAGAAGCTTAGACATCTTTCTTGAATGCACAGGTAGAGATGCACCTTGAAGTATGAAGAACTTACCGGACTGGCTGGATGAGTCAGGTTATATCCGCGGTCCTCGATCGTCTTCGGCCACGACTGATTGGCCTTGAAAAGCACCTTCCAGATACCTTCGTGCATGGAGCCGAAGAACTGTTGCAAGGTCCGGGCTTGGCCGGATCGAACTCCCACAAATGGCAAGTCTGGCTTTGGCAAGGAAGGATCCGGTGGAAAAGCATCACCTGGATCACATTGACGAGCTTGATGTTCTTGTCCACCATGGTCTTGATGCACGTCTGCAGCGCTGACACCTCGTCCCACGATGCCTAGTCCAGGCCCTTGTTTAGCCAGGAGGTAAGCCGCATTGGGGGCCCAGACTTGAATTCGGGAGCCGCAGCCCAGGTGGTGTCGCGGGGCTCTGTGACATAGAACCACTGCTATTGCCACCCTTTGACGGTCTCCACAAAGGTGCCTGTGGGCCATGTGACGTTGGAGAGTTTGCTCACCATGGCGCCTCCGCACTCTGCATGTTGACCATACACCACTTTCGGCTTCACATTGAAGATCTTTAGTCATAATCCGAAGGGGGGTGGGATGCGGAGGAAAGCCTCGCACACGACAATGAATGCCGAGATGTTGAGGAAAGAATTTGGGGCTAGATCATGGAAATCTAGCCCGTAGTAGAACACGAGTCCGCGGACGAAGGGGTGGAGGGGAAATCCTAACCCGCGGATGAAGTGGGGGAAGAATACCACCCTCTCGTTGGGCTCTGGGGTGGGGACGATCTGCCCCTTGGCCGGAAGCCGGTGGGTGATTTCCTCGGCCAAGTGCCCCGCTTCCCGGAGCTCCGTGATGTTCTCCTCCGTGACGGAGGAGGACATCCACTTGCCCTGCGCTCCAGATCCGGACATGGTCGGAGTGATTTTTGGGGGCAGAAAGGATGGAAGCTTGGGCGCTGGAGCTCGAGAACGGATGGGCAGCGAGGAAGAAGGCGTGGGTGAAAGAGTGGATCCTTATCCTCTTATAAAGGCAGCGAATATCAAGCGCCTCCCCACTCACCTAAAAACTCGCCTATTACCCAAGGGTCGTGCGGACGGTGCGGTTGGATTGCCCACACCCGTATTGATGAGAATCCCGCGATAAGGGGACACGATCTCTGCTTTGACAAGACGTGCCAATGAAAACCGAATCTCGAAACATGGAGCGGGAGGCTAAAAACGGTTCGAAATAATGACCGGGCAGGGACGTAACGTCTCGCTACAAAAGTTGTCAGTAGATGGGACTTGTGAAATATTATACTCTTTGCGGCTGTGTGTGGTGCCTGTTTCACAGAGCCGGACACGTTTTCTGTGTTTGAGGACTACTTTGAAGTATTCGGAGGAGGAACCCGCCTTGCAATGCTGAAGACAATCTGTGCGCCGGACACATCGCCATTGAAGCCTGGTTCAGGGGCTACTGAGGGAGTCCTAGATTAAGGGGTCCTCGGGCGTCCGGGCTATGTGACGTGGGCTGGACTAATGGGCCATGAAGATACAAGACAGAAGACTTCCTCCCGTGTCCGGATGGGACTCTCCTTTGCGTGGAAGGCAAGCTTGGCGTTCGGATATGAAGATTCCTTCCTCTGTAAACCGACTCTGTATAACCCTAGGTCCCTCCGGTGTCTATATAAACCGAAGGGTTTAGTCCGTAGAGGCAATCATAATCATACAGGCTAGACATCTAGGGTTTAGCCATTACGATCTCGAGATAGACCAACTCTTGTAAAACCCATATTCATCCAAGATAATCAAGCAGGAAGTAGGGTATTACCTCTATCAAGAGGGCCCGGACCCGGGTAAACATCGTGTCCCTGTCTCCTATTACCTTTGATCCTCAGACGCACAATTCAGGACCCCCTACCCGAGATCTGCCGGTTTTGACACCGACAACGATCCTTAGCTATCAAGTATGACAATGATACCCATACGCCGCCGAGAATCAGGTACTATTATCCAACGGCCGGCGCCTACGTTCACTTTCTTAGCATAAGCACTGCACCTTTGAATTTCTTCAGGGCATCATTCCATTTTTCATGAGACGCGTTATTCTGCTTGCACCTGTAGGGCCATACTTCTGGCAGTGAACATGTTACATTGCTAAATTACATACCAGTGCACATATAGTTAATATGCTTTAGTTTTGTCCTAAGTATTATTGTACTTCCTAGATATCACTGCCTACTATTTTACTTCTTGCATGCTATATTTATGATAATGGTGTTGTTCTGATGCCACCTGTTGGTTCCATCAGACTGCTTCATGTTCTCTATGCTTAATTACACATCAGCAAACTAGCATGTGGTTCCGCTGCTTTTTGTTCATTTTACCCTACATTTTCTGATGCTAGTTATTACATCACTGCTCCGAGCCTCTGTTCATTACTTTTTTGTGTGTTCTTGATCTTCCCAAGTTGCGTGACTAATTTGATGCTTCTATTAATTATGGAGCTGCCAACCCCATCAAGCAAAATATTTGTTCTTTTGGGGCTGGCACCTCGAACAAGCATAAAAATAGAGTGAAGTAGATATATTGTCGTGTAAGCACACACCCTTCTTTCATTAGTTTAGAAGAACCATTGATGATCAATTAGAACCAGTGCATGCGATTAAAATTAATTTTACCTAAATAGAGGGTGCAGAATAAACTACAACAACTAGATTTGCAACCACGGGATGCTGGCTATATCTTCAAAGAACATTGCAACAGCAGCGAGGCTTCACAGCAACATATGGTAAGCCAGTGTGTTTTAGTACATGTGAAATGTAATGCGTGTGGGCTGCTTTCTTGGCTTGTGCCCTCAACCTGTAATCCTACAGAATTACAAATAGTTCAGTTGTCTGCTTTGCTGTATTGCTTGATTTGAATGCTTGTTTGTTACTTGTTAGGCTATACCTGAGTTGGCCAATATGTCAGCAGTGTCTGCTGTACTATCCTAAAGAAATGCACGCCTAGTTCATTTGAGTCCTTAACTTTTCCTCTGAACTTCATCACAAGACTGTCTTCGTAGTTTATATGAGGTCACAATGTTAAGTGCTTTCTCAGATTATTTGAACTGCTTAGATGCCTTGGCAACTTAAATATAGCGGTGGTACACTCCCTTTCAACTAGGGATGTCAACTGGGTCCCGTTTAATCCCGATTAAAGTCCACTAGTGGTATGATAGTTCAAAAGAGTTTTTGTTTTTTGAGGAAAATGAACTAGGGAGCTAGCAAAAATAACTAGATGGGACTGGCGGATGTCGTTTATTTGCACTTACATCCCTAATTTCATCTTACCATTTTAATTTCTTTTTGGCTGATGCTGCTTCGAACCATTTAAATATAGCTTTCCATGCTCAACAATAATACGTATGTCGTTTACCATGTAAGCTTACTACCTGGATCATGCGATAACTATCTCTTACTTATGTCCAGCGAAAACCTTTCAGGATGCCGTTCACACTAGGACACAATGTACAACCCCATAATTTATTTGTGGAAGCAGTGCGCCATCCATGTTACCAGATGGTAGCAGTTCAGAGGCAACACCGCCGGAGAGCAGTCTGAGCACACATATTATAGTTCTTGAGGCTCTACTAGAGGTAGAAAGAGATGGTGTGGCTGCCATGAATGAGGTAATCTTGATCTTGAGGCTGGAAACTATGCAATTAGCTGCACACATTATGCAAGCAACCCAAGAATTGGAGGAAGTAAGAATGCTGCATTTGAAGATGGAGGAGGTCCTGCTGTTTCTGGTATCTGAAGCCCAGGGTAATCCCAGTTCTTCTTTAGATACCAGTTGAAATTGTCAATAGATTATTTTACGTGCATGTTGTGTCATGTCTCTGAATGGATTATGTTGTGAGACCCCCTATGTTGTCCATGTGTTGTAATTATCCGAATTTTTTAGGCAAGGTAATCCTCAGTACTTGTATGATTGACATAAGGTGAACTATTTTTCGTGTGAGCATATTGTATTGGATGAAATAACTGTTTGACTCAAAGTGTATCCAACCTACTGAATTCGAAGATCATGACATTTCTAAATCATAGTCATATATAAAGGTGGAATAAATCTTTGTTGTGGTTTTGAAGAAATAAATAACAAAACGTAGAATTATCGGTGGATATTCGTAATCGAATACAAATTGGATTTGAATTTAGTTGCCAGGGCCCAGGGCAAACGTGAATGCTAATTCTCCCAAGTTTTGAACAAAGCGGCTAAACACCCACTATCATTTGTGGGCTGCCCGAAGCAAGTGTTTGCAAGATGGAAATTACTATCTACCCCTGACACTTTGACATCCTTATCGACCGTATTTACACTGTTGTCAATACGGGTAGACTAGTAACTTCAATCAGACATAACACGACCGCCTGTGAGCCCATTCAGACATGGTGGGCGCCAAACGTGGGCGGCAAAACACATTTGATTCAAGCTCGTCGAAAAGACATGTGTCTCTCCCTCCATTTCCCCATTCATACACGATGGGCGTAAAACAAATTCTCCTCGCCTGAAATCGATGTAGGCAAATATTTTAAATAGGGGCAGATGTGTAACTTCCCTCGGACGTGACACAACCGCCCTACCTGTCAGCCCCATTCATACACCGTCGGCGCCAACCGTGGGCGGAAAAACACCCTCTCCTCGCCCGAAATCGCTATCGGCAAATATTTGGGAGATGCGAGATTACCGTCCTATCCCCAACTGACGTGATGTCCGAAATTTTAAACTGGGGATAAGTTCGTAACTTTCCCACATTTCAGACAAGCGCATCCCAAAGTTTGAGATCCCCCTCCATTTCCCCATTCATACACCGTCGGCACCACAACAACCTCCCCACTGTGGCCAGCCTCCTCCGTCCGCCACCCCATCCTCCACCTTGCCGGAGCCGCTACCCCGTCGTCAAGTGCAACAGATGGACGTCTCTGATCTATGGCGCCGGACCAGGATCCTTTCATCGCGTCCTCTCGCTTCATCGGCGCCGTCGTCCACCTTACCATTGCCGCTCCTACGACCGCCTCGTCCACGGCAACAGGATTTATCCCCCGACCCGGCCTTCTGCTGTCTAAAGTCTTCTTCTCCGCCGCTGACAACCATCACACCCGCAACACCCTCAACGTATTAGCAGGGGCCTACACGGCATCGCAAGAGAGGTGGCACTCTTCCATATGTGCTTAAGTACGGAAAATAGATCGTAAATTATTTACTGTACTTTTCTTGACCGTACCAAATCGTAGTGGCTAGTTGAAAGCAAACATTGGTTGCAAAGTAGCGTTGTCCGGTTTGCACCTTCAGATCCGCCATGGCACGGTCACTGTACTCGTAAAGCTTATGGTTTTCCCCCTTTATATTCACTACCATCATCGTAGGTGCTTCGTGTCGTGCTAGCACTGCTCCTCAAGACCTCAACCCATGAAGCGAAACAACATGCCACTCATAATTCAATATCTTAGGTGTTGAAATACGAATCTGATATGATGCTCATATTACTAAAACAGAGAACGTTTAATTGGTCACCTAATGTTCCTATATCCATTTCGAAAAGCATGTGCGCCACCCACTAGTCCAGCTAGTTCCACTTTCCTGATTTTACTCTTGATGCTTAGGGTTTTCCCCTTTTATCTACTCTACTATGATCTGCGTAGGTGCTTTCTGTCATACTAGCATTATTCCACCCTTCAAGCTAAACAAAACAACACTCAAAATTCCAAAGCTTAGTTGTTCAAATATGATTGTGATATGATACTAATAGTTAACAGACACATTTAATTGGTTAGCTAAAGGTCCCACTTGAGTTTCCAAATGCATGTCGCGACATATACAGAGACGACATAATTGCATTTCTTTGTCACTTGTTGACTGTACTTTCTTGTCCATACCAAATCTTAGTTCTTATTTCAAAGCAAACATCGGTTGCTAACTACCCTTTGCGCGGTTTGCAGCTTCAGATCTGCCATCCCACTACCGCGGTCAACACTATACTCATCATGCTTACGGTTTCCCCATTTTATGATGACCACGATCAGCCTACGTGGTTCGTGTCGTAATAGCACTTCTCCACCCATCGAGCTAAACAAGCTTAGTTGTACAAATTCAAATATGATATTATGCTGATATTAGTAAAACTGAGAGATGTTTAATTGGTCAGCTAAATGTTCCTACTTTAGTTTCGGAATGCATGTGAGCCACATATGGAGAGACCAGAAGGAATACTATTTCTCTGTGCGCTCTGGTTCATCATGGGTGGGCAACCGACATTGTATAGAAAGACTTGTAATATCTTCAATCTGCTTGCTCTTCTGCTCTTCTTTAAGACGATCCTCTTCTCTTCTTTAATAAGTATGTTCCTTGTTGGGAAGAGTAGCAGAGACATTTGCGGTCGACTGGTCAGGTCGAGTTGTTCTCCCTTAGTATATTTTGAATCTGTCAGGTCAGGTCGACTTGTTCTTCTTTACTATATGTTGAAGTTGTCATCTGCGAAGTATCATCACTTCTGGAGCTCTCATATTTTGAGTACTAGGCCACATTATATTAATGCACACACCAAATTACAGCATGCATGGCATCTCTCAGAAGAATTGCAGAGATAGCACAAAGGGGTTTACAGGGAGGCGGTATTGGACTAGAATCACTTCTGCATTACAAAGATAATCTCACTTGTTTTTATGTTTTCATGCATGTCAGGATTGAACATTATCAAAATGAATATGAGAATGGGCGCACGAGAGGAATATTGCGGAAAAATCCACTGGCTAACAAACTTGGCATGGTGGAGGATGGATTATCTTATTCACCCATCAAGGTGCTTGCTCTAACTTGGCAAGGTTGTATTGGTCGCACATATTTTGCATCTGACCTCTTGCATTACTTCTACTTTGTTACACCATCTTCTTAGTTTAAGCATCATATATGAGTATATGCCATACCTATCCATTTTCTGTACCTATTCCATGTGTCGTCATACTATGTTTTTCCAGTCAAATGTTGTTCTTTCGTAATAGATGTCCAAAAGGAAGAGGGTGAGTGCAGATCCTCAAGGAGTAAAAACTAGGTATTTGGAAAGGTAGTGATACCTGATAAATCAGATAGATCAGCAGCCACAAAAAACACAGGCCCAACTGTACCACACTTTACCCCTACTCCACTGGCCAAACCCCTATTAGAACTGCTGAGAGCCCAGTGTCAGGTACTGTCTATGATATCTCTACTCTTATAAAAAATAGAGTTCGTAATGATGGTATTCCTGCCATCCTGCAATATAGGCCATCCGATTTATATCTGACGGATAGGAAGGAAACTATGGCAATTTTACAAAAAAGATACCCACACCCCTCTCCACATTTGCAAATAAGGCGTTCCCTCATTCATCTTTTTCTCCCACAAGATAAACTAATCATACAAATGCATCTTGATGTTCCGTGCAACGCATGGGCATCTCTCTAGGCAATTCAAAATTTGAACTCCTAAATTTATGTATGTGCCTTACCTTCTCTCTTGTATGAAAACTAATTTCAGATGAATCTCCTTGCTCAAAGGATCATAGGATCTCACAACAATACTGGGCTCTGCATTGCTCTTGTCAGTACCTATTGCCCTTTGTCAACATACTTACACTCATTGCTGTTTGATTATGTAGCATCACTGTAAATGTTTGCTTCTTTATCCTCCCTTGCTTGAAATTTAAGATCTATATTTACTCTTAGATAAATGTAGAATTAACACAATGGTTATGAAGTTATGATTGCTCATGTAAGTACCTGTTGTCATGTACTCCCTCTGTATCGAATTAATTGTTGATCAATTGGATGTATTTAGAACTTAATAGTGCTAGATACATCCATTTGAGCGACAAGTAATAACGGACGGTGGTGGTATTACTGTACTTGCATCGCGAGATAGTTGATTGTCTAGCATTACTCTGCATCTTATCTGCCCTGCCCTCCACTTTCTCCAAATTATCGTATCTACATTTACTCTTACCAAAATGTTGAATAAAGCCAATGCCACTGCACACGTTGATGTCTGCATTCCTCTTGTCAGTACCTTTTGCCTTGTAACCCTATACTTAATTAATTGCTATTTGATTATGTATCATTAGTCTGCACCTGAGCTTCATTATCCTCTGTTTCTTCCAATATTATTTGATCTATGTTTACTCTTTGCAAAATGTAGAATAATGGCAACGCTTATAAAGAATTTTCTTTGGGGAATTTATTGAATTATCCTTCCATCCACATGGAGAAGGGCTTTGTCCAGCCCGTGTTAACATGTAATGTAAGTTCATCCTTCTCAAGCCTTCAAACTTTGTTCTAGTATAGAGTTGGATAGGCATCATTTCCTCCACTATTGTTTACTTTGCTGTTTACATCTGATTGGTTGTTTGCAACAACTACCAGTTTTAAATTGTAGTTGTAAAAACATGTTCCTTATGCATAAGATCCATTTATTTGCTTATATAATTGTGAAACCTGTTACGTGTCTCCTTGTTTCTCTTTCAGAGTCGTATCTCTTATGCCAGGCAGAACTTTAGGGAAGATAGCGAGCCAAATCATATTGAGGACAGTGAGATGACCCCAAGGTCATGTCTTGATGAAGACAATGAGTTGAAGCTACTCACCAGCAGGTGTGAGACAACCTTTGTGCAGTCGCTGCCTCAATTAGTTCGACTTCTTCAGTCTCAACTTCAAGCGGAAAGGCTTTCTTCTTAGCTCCGACTTGAAGTCAAAGCTGCAAAGAAGATTTGAGAGGACTGCCTTGCGCACTATGGTGCCATATAGCTAGGGATGGAAAATCTATCGTTGACACAAATGAGGTCTCATCAGCTTGTTCGGCTGCTTGCGGGGCCCGTTCTGGCCAGGCCTAGTGCCTTCCGAAGTGCTCTCAGTTTTGTATATTCTTTTGTTGGCGCGTTTATAAGCACTGGTGGTGACCTTTGATGCCCAGTGTATGTCATCTGTGGTCACGTCGCGCTTTATTATCACCGGTAGCGAACTTTGATTCCCAGTGGATGTAATATGCCGTAATTTCTTTATTGTATAGTCTAGGTTTATTCTTTGGTTGGTATGCTATAATTTGGGCCAGAAGGTTCAAAGATCTCAGTGTTGTCGGTCTTCAGGCCAACCCGTTACTCATATGGGCCAGAACATGGGCCTATAATCATCTTGGGCCATTAGCAGGTCTAAACCTATAGTAGTTTCCCGCCTTTAACAGGCCGACTAAAGTTCTAGCCAGCTGGGCCAGAGAATACCATGGGCTTTTAACATGCTAAAACCTAGATTGGGCCAGCGTTGGACCGAAAAATTCACGGGCCAATACAGGCCAAAACTGCCTAAGGCCCATGTTTGGCCCAAATAGGACAAGCAGTTAACAGGCCAAAATATATCTCGGGCCTGTTTGGCCCAATAATATTATGGGCTTTAAGCAGGCCGGTATCCACGCAGGCCATAGGCCCAAAAGTGTCACGGGCCATTATCAGATGGGCTGTAAGCAGGCCGGATTCAACGTGGGCTGTAATTAGGCCCAACTGTTCCACGGGCCATTAAGAGGCCTAAAGTTACTTCGGACAAGAAATAGCCCAGTTTCTGCGTGGGCCGTTAAAGGGCCTAAAGTTAAACCAGGCCGACAACGTCCCAGATGCACCACGGGCCGCTAACAGGCCGAAACTATTATCGGTCTGAATTGGTTAACGGGCATTTAACAGGCTGAAATACAAACCTGTCTTAGAATGGGCCCAAAAGAACAGTGGCTTGTTAACAGGCCTGATCCGATATGGGCCGTAATTTGGCCCAAAACACGCCAGGCTGTGAACGAGCTTGATCTACTATGGGCCTCAATTTGGCCCAAAACATGGCAGGTTGTTAACTGGCCATCCCACTAGTGTCTGAAAAAACATGGTGGGCCTTTAGCTGGGCCAGCCTTTTCACCCGAATGGGCCTCCGTTGGGCCATGCCACATGTCGACATATCATAGGCGCCTCCTGTCCAATGAGTGGATGACATCTGTCCCAACGGTGAGCAAACACGTGTTTCCTCCGGCCAATGAGAATTTTACACGTGGAAAATCCCCATTGGTCCGTGCTGTTACCGGGTTATCGGATCCAAAACCGGACCCGATAGCTTAACAGCGACCCGTTACGGTCGATGCCACATGTCGGTCACCCTTGACGAACGCACTTCTATGATGCGGGATTTATCATCATGGATGTGGACACTTCCGTGATGATAATTTTGGTAATGTCATGGAACACTTCTACGACAGCACAGGTATGACTATCTTGATTCTATCATAAAATCGTCATAGATGTACATGCATGACAGAAAACGTGACCTACTGTGACAAACACGTATCATCACGGAAGTGTATTTTTTGTAGTGGGAGAGGCGAGCATGGAAGCGGAAGCACGAGAGATGTCCCGCCTCACCACGAAAGCAGCCGACATGTCCCGCCGCGCGGAAGTAGCAGCACAGAGGTCATGTCGCGCCGCCGAAGCAGCACGGAGGTCCCACCGCGCCGTCGATGCAGCAGACTGGTCCGGCCGCGCCGTGGAAGCAGCGGAGATGTCCTGCCACGCCGTGAATGCAGCAGAGATGTCCCGCCGTTCCGCGGCGGCCTAGGAAAATGTCTAGCGGGCAGGTGACGACTCTTACAGGCGCATGCATGCGATTGTCCATAGCCAGATGGATCAGATCTCTGGCTGGGCGAGGTTGCAGGACGACATGAATGCCTCGTTTGAACAGGCGACCGGCGTCATATGGCAACTAAGGGAGGGTAATGAGAGGCTCTGGGCCGAGCGCGACCTGTTGAGGGCAAAGATCGTCCGAAGTGCAGAGCAGCAGCAGGAGACTAGTGCCTTATTAAAGAGGGCCGCCGTCGTTATCAAGAAACTTATGGACGAGAATGACATGCTCCGCATCAAGCGCCAAAGGCTGGTGGAGGAATCCGTGGATGCTCTCAAGCAGCGTCCTGAGGACACGACAGAGCTCATCGCCACTCGCCGTAGAGACTAGTTCTGAAAGTGCGTTAAGTCGACTAGAGGGGGTGAATAGGCGATTTTTACAAATTCGTCACTGAGGAATTTCAGGGTGAGGAAATTCCTAAGTCACAAACTACTAGCAGCGGAATAAGTACTCAGATGCAAACATAAGAGAACAGAAGCACAGTCATCATGATGAAATGAAAACAAGCACATAGTACAGAAAGCGTAAACACAGGATAAGCAGGCTGAAGACAAACTGACTGAAGAAATAGGATTGAGGAAATTGAGAAAGTCTTCAGTCAAAGTCTTCAAACAGTAACGATCAAGTACACAACACAGAAATGAGGAAATGGAAGGGTTGAGGAAATGGAACCAGTTAGCTTGGTGAAGACAGTGATTTGGTAGACTAGTTCCAACTGATGTGATAGTTGTACGTCTGGTTGGAGCAGCTAGGTATTTAAACCTGAGGACACACAGTCCTCACCGTATTCTCCTTGAGCTAAGGTCACACAGACCTCGCCCAATCACTCATGGTAAGTCTTCAGGTGACTTCTAAACCTTCACAAACTCGGTTACTCGGCAATCCACAATTTCCTCTTGGATGCTCTAGACCATGACGCCTAACCGTCTGGAAGATGCACAGTCTTCAAAGGTAACAAGCGTCGGATCCACAGAGGAACAATCTCTTCAGTGATGCTCAATCACTTTGGGTTTGTAGGTGTTTGGGTTTGGGTTTTCCTCACTTGATGATTTTCGCTCAAAGTCCTCAGAGGATGGGATGCTCTTAATGACAAGTGTCAGTTTCTCTCGGAGCAGCCAACCAGCTAGTGGTTGTAGGGGGCGGCTATTTATAGCCTAGGGGAGCAGCCCGACATGATAAGACATAAATGCCTTTCAATGATATGACCGTTAGGTGGGTAAGATATTTTGGGACAGCTGGCACAGAGCACAACAACGCTTAGAAATTTGAGGTTCAAATTCCTCAGGCTATCATGTTCCTCACTTGTAGGCAATCCGCACTGGCGAATTCCTAACTCCTCAGTCAGTACAAATTCCTCAGAGACCAGAAGATCTTCGTCTCTGTCACTGAAGAAATTGACTGAACTATATGAGATTTCCAATGGCTTCACTCGAAAGGATTGGTAGGTGTAGGATTTTGAGATGAGCATCACTTGGAAACTTTTCCTTAGTTTTTCCTCGACCCCCTTTAACAGTATGGTGTTTCTTATGACTCAATAAAGAGAAAACGAAACTACGAAAACAAAAGTCTTCATGCTTCATATTCCTCGCATGAATATAGAGTCTTCTCAGTCACACCAATTTCTTCACTTTCAAAGTGTTCAGAAAGCCAAAGTCTTCAGTTGAAGACATTAATTTTTAGGGGTCAACTTTCTCTGTAAATATCAAACTCCTCATAGACTTATACACCTGTGTACACTCACAAACACATTAGTCCCTTAACCTATAAGTCTTCAATACACCAAAATCACTAAGGGGCACTAGATGCACTTACAGTCTCCCCCTTTTTGGTGATTGATGACAATATAAGTTAAGTTTTTAACGGGGATAAACATATGAAGTGTAAATACGGATATTGAGGAATTTGATTGCAAGATATAGAAGAACTCCCCCTGAAGATGTGCATATGTGAGGAATTTGCTTTTGAGAAGCAATGCACATTGAAGAGAAGAATCAAGGAGATCTCCCCCTATATCTTGTAATTCATACACACATTTAACATATGATATGAAGAATTTGAAATGCATGATGAAATATGGTGACTGATGTAATACAGCATGCATGCATTAACATAAATGAGGAAATAGCATGCAGAAGAACATAGCAAAAATATCGGACCACCATCGGAGTTAAGATTACAACTCGATCCAACAAAGTCTTGAGAAGAACGAGAGTTGTAACTTAGAAAAAAATGCCCATATATAGACCCGCTTGAAGACTAACTCAAATTTCTCCCCCTTTGTCATTGACTGACCAAAAGGGATGAAAAATGAGGACTAACGCCCCTAAAGAATATCATGAAGTCGATGGAGGAGCGCCAGCGTTGTTGGGGTCGGTTGTTGAAGTAGGGCATGTCACAGTGTCGTCCAAGTCTTCATTTTCATCAGTCCCGCGCAAAGAAGAATAAGAGCTGGCCACCAAGTGAGGAACTTTAACCTTCTTGAATTTCTTCGAAGGTGGCTGAGACCAGCCAAAGTCCTGCTTGAAGCCCATCTACTTAAGATCTTCTTCACCATAGAGATGAGACAGAACAGCACAGGTGCGATCAAATACTTCATGCAGATAGTAATGGTTCTTCTTCACTGAATTCTAAGTGATTGTCATGTTCTGAAGAATTGAACCAAACTGTCGCTTGACCCATTTGTGGTTGCGATCGACCTTCTGGTGAAGACTGAGGAGAAGCTCACGATCAGTCTTCACCCTTGGAGCTGTGCATTGAGGATTTTGCTTTGAAGCATTAGCGGCAGACTCATGAGTGGTAGAGTCATCATAGGTGGAGGAGGATGCAGCTTTGCGGAACTGTCCATCCAATGGACGAATGCCTTCATCAATAATAGTGGCCTTGCCCTTCTCATCAGCTAAGGAAAAGGTCCGTTTGAGGACTTCAATGGGGGCAAGTAGCTGCCATGGTTAAGTGTATCAGCCTTGTAGTTGATTGAAGACCTTGATCTGATGAATCTCATTATCCAGGGAGCATAAGGCTTCAATTCAAGTGGTGAAAGAGCAACATTGGCCATAGTCCTCATGAAGAAGTCATGGTAGTTGGCAGGAACTCCATGGATGATATTGAAAAGCAGATTCTTCATGATGCCAACGACCTCTTCTTCATTAGAGTCGTGGCCTTTGATAGGACTCAGGGTCTTGGTCAAAATTCTATAGACAGTCCTTGGCACATATAGCAATTCCTTCACGAGGAATTTGGTCCTTGGGGCTTGACCAGGCTTCAGAGGCTTCATCAACACTTGCATGAAATGATCAGAGAGCTCGGGTTCATGGTAGATGAGTCTTGCACCTTGAAGGGGAGGACTGACAGGCAGGGCATGAAGCAATTCAGAGGTCGGTTCTTTGTAGTGTTTTCTCTGTCATCCAGTCCAACACCCAAGAGTTCACATCTTCAGCGTTGCCGGTGATGTCACTACAAAAAAAATACACTTCCGTAATGATACGTGTTTGTCACAGTAGGTCGAGTTTTTTTGTCATGCATGTACATCCATGACGATTTTATGACAGAATCAAGATAGTCATACCTGTGCTGTCGTAGAAGTGTTCCATGACATTACCAAAATTATCATCACGGAAGTGTCCACTTCCATGACGATAAATCGCGCGTCATAGAAGTGCTTTCGTCAAGGGTGACTGACACGTGGCATCCACCGTAACGGAACGTCGTTAAGCTATCAGGTCGGGTTTTGGATCCGATAACCCATTAACAGCCCCGACCAATGGGAAATTTCCACGTGTAAAATTCTTATTGGCCGGACGAAACACGTGTCAGCTCGTCAGTGGGTCAGATAGGCGCCTATGATATGTCGACACGTGCCACGGCCCACCACTGGCCCATTTAGCTTACAAAGCCGGCCCGTTTGACTTGGTCAAAAGTTAACGGGTTGGCCCATGAAAAGCCTGTTAACGGTCTCTTCGCAAATAGCCCATTTTACGGCCCGATAACTCATGGCCCGTTAGGCCCTGAAGGAAATCGGCCCAACAACGTCATGTGGGCCGTCGAATATAACACCAGCCCATTTCACTTTTGGCCCATGTATGGCCCACGACGTCTTTCGGCCCATATGAGGCCTTCGTATCTTTCGGCCCTTTACACGCCCACGGTGACTCTAGCCCATAATGAACAGTAATTTTCTTTATACCCGTTAATGGCCCGTGATTTACATTGGCCGTTTCCAGCCCGTGTTAGCTTTCGGCCTATTGATGGCCCATACGTTCTTGGGCTCCTTTTCGGCCCTCTATTAGTTCCGGCCCGTTACTGGCCTGTTCCCCTAATGGGCCAAATTCGGCCCATGGCAAGAGTCGGCCCGTTACTGGCCTGTTCCCCTAATGGGCCAAATTCGGCCCATGGCAAGAGTCGGCCCGTTACTGGCCTGTTACCCTCATGGGCCAAATTCGGCCCATGGCAAGAGTCGGCCCGTTTCTGGCATGTTAACCCGTTGCGTCGTTTCCAGCCCGTCCTATATTCTGGCCCATTAATGACCCGTTATGCCTGTGACAGAATTAAGCCTTTGCTATCCTACGGCCTGTTAACGGCCTGTTACCATGCTGGGCCGATACCAATTACGCCCGATTACGGCCCATGTAGACCCATTTATCCGACGGCCCGAGGCCCACCGATTACAGGCCCATTTATCGACGGCCCGTAGGAGACCCATGGATCCTACGGCCCGTATATGGCCCATGGTAGTTGCGGCCACTAGCAAACCAGGGAAAAAGAAGACTAGGAAATAAATAAGGCCAAAACTAACGCTAGGCTATTAAGGCGATTGCACAGATTACATCCACTCGGCATCAAAGATCGCCACCAGTGCAAATATAGGGAACACCCTACACTATACAAAAATGGCTTGTTGTTTTCTTCAGCCGGTGGCTGCACGTTAAGAATAAATTTTGTATCGCACCAAAACAAATTACAACTATATAACAAAAGGAAGGTTGGCATAAAACTTAACAGTCTAGCAGATAAATGCACCAACAGAAGTTCAGAAGCTCAGTTCATTTAACCTGACTGTTACGTTTTCATGATGTATTGTCCGATGGAGCACCATAACCCTCGCCTTCATTTCCCCTAGGCTCCTGAACAACATGGCAAATGTCTGATAGTCTGGTTTCAAAACCATGCATATCTTGACGACATTGAGCAATGTTTCTCCTTGTTTCACAAAGGGCCTCTGTTAGGGAATGGACTTGTGTCTGGAGCGCAGATATAACATTGGTTTGAGCTTGCATATCTTGATCATGAGGCAGTTTGGACGATATTGCCTTAACAACCAACCCAGTATTACGCAGGAACGTGCTTTTGGCACTATTAGTGGACAGGTACTGACCCACTGCAGCAAGAGCTGACATTGCGGTTATAGTTGCCTCGCCACCTTCAGAAGGTGGCGGTTCCACCATTTTTCCATAGCTTGCTGAAAAGTTGAGGTTTTACATTAGTAGTACCAGAACAGAAGATATTAAGGAGGCAGCAAAACCAAACAAAATAGCTTTGGTCTATATACAGAACTTATTCTGGTGAACCCATGTAAAATATTAGTTGTATTTTATTGCAAAGTACATAATAAAACCAGGTTCCAAACATATGACCATGTACCATCGCTAATGTATTGTCTATTTCTTCACATTGTATTGAGGGCTAAGGATAAAGAGACGAAGTTTATAATACGGTAAGCATAGTATGACATCATTCATATCACAAAACAACTGATAACAGACAAACATGCAATTGTAACATTGTGTGGGCAAGTCCAGCACGGAACTAGATTACGGGTCAAGATCAAAGGAACATCACTCCTCTCTTTTAAACCTTGTAAGGTGCAATGATACGCTAAGACAATTGTGTATAAAATTGAAAAGAGTAATAGACATTGGCTGCAAACCATGCAGTTCAAGGCACAAGTCAGAGTAAGTAGTAGTTAAAAGGCATGAGGATTAAGGACTTACAACAGCGGCTTTGACTGGTGTAGTCATGCCCTTCTTCTTGCTGGTGTGACAGTCCTTGAAGATTTCCACAGCATTTGGTTCAGGTACTTTTTGGTCCTTGCGGGCTTTCCTCTGCATTTCGAACAAGTCAATATAGATCTGATAATATGGTACAGCGAAGAGAGTGAAACAGCAGCTAATTACAAGAGCCTCGCAGTGTGCAATATAGCTACGAGATCCTGTCGTCTGTTGGAATTTCACTTTCATATGGTTGGCCTTGTTCTTTGAACAGTTCACCTACAAGAAGATAGATTTGTGTGGCACATGCGTAAATAGGACTTCAACATGTGATCTGATCACATATATATAATGTACCTGATACTTCGGATCAGGCCAATGTTTAACAAGGCCCCTCCAGTCTTCATCCGATATATTTTCCACTGGAGATGTTTGGGAAAGTTCACTGTTAGCCTTGCCTTCAAAGTGTGTTTTCCTCAAGTTATACCGATACTGTCGCAGAGCAGACTTGAAAACATGGGTGCAAGCTTGTCTGGTTGCATCATCTTGGCTATCCAACTTGAACCTCATCTGTTGAAAATTATGGGAGTCTCATTATCAACAACCTAGAAAGTACGGGACAGAGCAAGACAATATTACTAGTTTCCATACATAACCATACTTACAGATAAATGGTCGAGGAAGGTGTTGAACTGGGTTTCGTCTTTGTCATTCCTGTACTGAATCCATGTTGGGAGGATACGTACATGACACCTAACGGCAACCGCTGCCTCTGATACTAACTTGGCTGACTCTGTAGCATCACGTGGCCTTTTTAAACCTGCCTCAAAACATATATCCATTCTTCCTCCTCTAGATTTAGTTAACCTATCGAGCATTATCCCTGATGTTTGTTTCCTCTTGCGCCTAGGTGCTAGTCCAACAACGAACATAGGAAGTGTTAGTGTACATCAAACTGTGAGACTACATATAAAGAAGCATGCAACTGTAACTTGACTCCAGCAACTACCTTCTTGCTATTGAAGCTCACAAGGTTCATCTGATATTGCCAACTCGTCTTGTGTCAAGAGTGCTTGGGAAGTAGTGTCAGGTGGCAAGGGAGCTTGAGAACGTGCTGCTAGCTCAGTTGACGCACGAGTAAGTCGTGCAGCTGGTAGTACTATGGTAGGTGTTGCAAGAACTAGGGTTGTCTCTGCTTGTTTGGTGGCAGCTGTTTGTTTCTGTTTGGCTTTTTTTGCAACTCGTGTAGCATGGGATGCCGTGTTTGTAGAATTTTCCGCTAGACTTTGACCTTCTATTGCACCATCAGTACCAGCAGAATCTGCAGGATTCATCCGCTTCTCATTCCCTGCCATTCTGTGTTTCTTCCTCTTTCTCTATGCCATGTTAAGTCAAGCCGACAAGAAAAATGAATAACAATTTAGTTCTTCAGAACAAATTGATGCGTGATGCAGACGAACTGAACTTTGATGTTAGACAACCACATGATAGGAGGATGTAATATGTATGAAAAACAGGACGGAAGAGATAACCAGAACTATGATGTGTAAACTAAGAAGAAGACATTTCACCAAATTAGAAGCAATGCAATGGAAGGTAGACACCATATGAAAGATGCTACAAATATCGCTCTGCCAAGTTAACAGTGTCTCATCATAAATGGCGTTTAAACAAATGTGAAGCAGTACAAGAAATAAATCATATGCAAGATGCAAACAACATCACACTACCATGTTAGAGGTCTCTCGTCATTAGTGCCATTGCATATTCACAGCATTGCATATTCACAGCTTATGATGTGTAAACTAAGGAGAAGGCATTTCAACAAATTAGAAGCAATGAAAGCTAGACACCATATGAAAGATGCAACGAATATCACTCTACCAAGTTAAAACTGTCTCGTCATAAGTGCCATTTCAACAAATTAGTAGTACAAGCTAGAAAAGAATGTGAGATGTAACCTATATCACACTCCGAAGTCAAACATGTCTTATGATAAGTGATTGTTGCAGGTTACACAACAGTAGTAATTTGATGTAAGAACATGGTGTGATAGACAGATATTGTATGTTCTAGAAACAGGAACACGTGTGTCTTATTCAAGTATAATGTGTAAAGTAAGCAGATGGAATTCAACAAAATTAGAAGCAATACAAGCTAGACATCACACATAACATGCAACCACATATAACAGTGCCAAGTTAGAGGGAGCACCGGTGCTGCTGCACTAGGGGAGACGTGCTCATCATAAACACAGCTTTGTTGAGTGTCTATGCATGTGTTGTCTTGGAAATCATCTTGGGGGTGTGGAGGAGTAGAAACTGTAGAGGCCCTCCGTTCGGAAGGAGCACCTTTATCCGCTGCCTTGCTAACTTCCTTCCGCTTTATTGATTTTGAATTGTCAAGTAAAACCGACAAGAAAAAGCAATAAAGTTCTCTCTTCAGAACTCGTTCATGCATGATACTGACAATCACTACTTTGATGTAAGGCAAACACATGATACCAGGATGGAATATGTACGAAAAACAGGACGGCATGGCATGTTCACAACCGTTTGTGTAAACGAAGCAGAAACTATTCCAGCAAATAAGAAGCAATGCAAGCTAGACACCACATGAAAGATGCAACCAATATGACTCTGCCAAGTTAAAAGCGTCCCATCATAAATGGAATTTCAACAAATTAGAAGCAGCGCATGCTATAAATCATATGAAAGATGCAACTAATATCGCACTGCATATACTAAAGGTGTCTCGTCATGTTGATTGATGCGGGATACAAAAAAACAATAGTTTTATGTAAGGACATGCTTAATAGACAGATGTACTATGTACTAAATACAGGAAGGCATGTCACAATAACAGGTATAATGTATAAGCTAAGCAGACTAGCACATGCAGTTTAACCAGATTGGAAGAATTACAATCTAGACACCATATGCAACATGCAACCACATATCACGCTGCCATGTTAGAGCAAGCACCTGCGATGCTAATGTAGGGGAAATGTTGTAATCAACTACAGAGCTACGTTCACTATCTTCATCTAGCATTTCTGTTTCTTGAGAATCATGTCGGGAGGCTGACGCTGCATTCTTTAAATGAGGAGTAGTCCCCTTGCCTGCCTGCCTCGTCATAAGTGATTGATGAGGGATACACAAGAACATTAGTTTGATGTAAGAACATGGTTAATACACAGATGTACTAGTATGTACCAAAACAGAAAGGCATGTCATATTCAAAGGTATAATGTGTAAGCTAAGCAGATGCAATTTAACCAAATTGGAAGCAATACAAGCTAGACATCCGGCTGGAGTGGTGAGCATGATCATCTAGGACCTGAGAGCCTGGTGGGAGGCGGGCTGCTTCGCCACCATCGCAGCTTTTTAGTTGCCTTCCAGGTGATGCCTATCTTTGCTGGGCTTGTCACTGGCTCGGCCAGTGCCCTGACTAACTATTTGTCTTCTGGTGCTCACGGGATGGTGGTTCATGTAAAAAAATATCTTTCCTTATCTTACCGACTTCGGCCTTTCGAATACAAGCTAGACACCATATGGAACATGCAACCACATATGACACCGCGAAGTTAAAGCAAGCACCTGGGATGGTGGTTCATTGTGAGCGAGGTCATCAACTCCAGAGCTACGTTTACCGTCTCCATCTGCTAACACTGCACCCTTTATAGCGCTGCAACGTGTCTTGCCTACCCGCACACGAAGCTGGAGCGACTTCTCCCTTTTCTTTTTGGCTTCTCTCCTGGCAGCAGAGTCTGAAATACCCTTGCATAAAAACACAATAGTGAGAGTAAGGGTGAAGTGTGTGCAGAACTAGTGCACTGTAAAAGTAGCAAATAGCAGGTGGCTGAAAAATAAATGACAGGAGACATATGATAGCTCTACAACATTGCATGGCAAACAAAATTAGATTCTACTCCGTATGATTTTGTAATATATGAGCACAGGAAATGCAGGTACTCCTCCAGGACACCACCACATGTGGTCATATCTAAGATAACAGTCGACTGAAAATAAATAGGCCAGTCGATCTTTTTAATGAACCGTCCGATCTATAAGGAACGGGCAGATGGCCTTCGTCTACCTCCCGCCAGTCACTATTGACGATCTTCTTGAACCGCTAGCGACCACCGGCCCAGATCCCTGCCTCCGCCGCCCCGCCCTCCCATCGACCTCACACCACCGCCGTGCTTGGCAGCGCCCCCAGGCCATCCCTTTAATCCTGGCCGACCTCCAGATCGGGCGCCAGTAGCTCTAGGCCGCACACGCCCCTAAGATAAACACTAAGGCGCTGCTTCCCCGGCATAATAGGCGTACATGCGCCTATTACGCCGGGGAATGCTTCCGTTAATTGGGAATCAACTGGCCAGAAATTGAAATTCAGGGGGGGCAACGGATCTCTAGCTAAGGTGAAATAGTATATGAGGAGAAACCTTGTGCATCGCGAGTTACTAGGAACATCTAGTATCAAGAAGAAGCGGTCAACTAGTGTCTTCTGTGGGATGAATACCGTGCAAGCAGAGACGTAAGATTTGCACGAATAAGGGAAGAGGAGTACCTTTTTGGTTGCCGGTGTGGTCACCTCCACATGTCGCGCCGATCTTCTTCTTTTTACCGGGGAAACCGATGTTCTGGAGGGTGCAGGCTTGGACGAACCCATGGCCAAATTTTTGACTGTGTTGCCGTGGCCATATGTCGGCGGAGGGGAAGCAGATCCGAGGCGGCGAAGGACGGCATAGCAGGAACAGCTCCGGTGCGGTAGAGGGTGGCGAAGTTGGAGCGGCAGCGGTGAGGCGCAGGACGGCGTGGTTGAACTGGCTCGGGTACGAACGGCTCGGCCTCGGCTTCAACTACTAGCCGTGGAGGGTGTTGCGGTTGAGGTTGCGGTGGACGACGACGTCGGGGTATCGGCTCCGGCGTGATGGAGGAGGGCGGCGGTTGATGGGTGGGATGGGGTGGCGGACGGAGGACGCCGGGATTTCACGGCTGGTGGAGAGGTAGTTTTGGCACCCACGGAGTACGAATGGGGAAACGTACGGGTGGGGGGAACCATGTTTCGGTCTGGGACGCGCTTGTTTTTGGCTTTTTTGAACAGAAGATGGGACGCGCTTGTTTCAAATTTGGGGAAAGCACAAACTTTGCCCCCCTCTTAAATTTTGGACCTACTGCGGGTCGGGGTAGGATGGTAATCCCAGGTGTCCCAAATAGAGGGCTGGAGCGATTTCGGCTGCGCACATGTGTGCTTAGGCGGCGATTGTGTATGAATGTTTTTCGGATGCGGTTGCGTGGCGTCTAGATGAAGCTACAAACCTACCCCGGTTTAGACCTTTGGACGTCGGGCCGGTAGGTTTCACGGGTCGGAGTTATTAGAAAAGTAATTTCTTTGTACTACCAAACATTGGTCTCACGCGGTTTTGGGCGAGTAGAGGCTCTTTTGGCGCTTCGTTCGAAATTTTGAAACACAATCATTCACGTTTAGAGTACTCTTGAACTATGAGGATTGACCTAAATAGACAACGTTATATTTGACCTTGTATGTTTGAAAACCTCATTAAATTATCCGCTTCTTTTTGAAATTTTGACACTTGAAAATCCTATAACTACGATTATTTTGGAATGGAGGAGCTAAATTTGAATCTATTTTGTACACGACTACATATGCTATTATGTACAAAATCAGAGCAAAGATTGGTGCCCCCATAATTTAGGTATGGTTTACAAATGCCATGATATCAAATTCAAATAATTGAATGGACTTCATGTTGAATTCGATTTTTTTAAACCATCTTAAGTTGAATTCAAATGTATGCTAGTTCATAGGTAGCTATTTATAATGTCCATTGTGTAACTTCTGTATGTATAATGTGCTTTACACACACAACATGAACTATACTCACGTTTATATTCGATTGCTAAAGCGATGCATTGTCTAGAGTTCAAAATAATAACTATGTGGATCAATTGTGTCGAATAATAACATAGACATGCTCAAATTCGATAGAATCTAGATGTCTGATGGATCAATGACCGCTCCTTACGCGAATTGGAAATATCATGATCCCATCCTAATATTTGGATACAATTTATATCTTTAATCAATGTGTAGAGCAGTCTTTTACGTGTAGTTTCACTCTCCATCGGTGGTCTCTCACACATGCTCACACACTGTCTCCCGAGGTGCCTTTCTCGCACACATGCTCTAGATATAACCCTCCCTCCCTCTCATAACCATTTACAACTGTTTTCACTAACCTTTATCACAAGCACTCTTCCTCTCGCAAACATACACACGCACAATCCTCATCGACCCATTCTATATACATGGACCTGCCTACGTGTCTCATGTACGCACATTATCTTTACGCCTGTCTCTCACGCATTGTCTCACACCTCTCTTCCTAATCGACGAGTATGATTCTAGCAGAGCATTCTGTAGGATGCCCCTTAAAGTTAGGTTGGATGAATAGTAATATCAGAGATAAAGGGGTTACCTTAGTCCGAGAACCTAGGGTTACAAATCCTAGCCGGCTTTGTCAGTGGACATAGAGTCCTTCACAATTCTGCTATCTTTGTCTTGTACGACTAGTCATCCATGGGTCTTCCTAAATGCGTCACGGGCCGACCAATGTGGCGCGGGTCGGAACCAAACGAAGGGCCGCACCTCGACCCACCGGACCTCACGCGGTGACACACCCTCTGCCCCCACGTCTCATTATCTTATCACACCCACACATACCAACACAAACACCACACACACAGAAAATTTCTCCTGGTGCCTCTATTCCCTCCCCCCTTGCATATACACACTCAAGGGAATGGAATCTCTTGTCGTGACGTCATATTCGTCTCTCTCTCTAGACCACTCTCATTTATCGTGCTATCTCTCCCACGCCCCCCCCCCCCCCCCCCCGTCGGCCCCTCTATCCATGCCTCTCTCGAATACATAATACACACACATACCTCTCTAGGCCCCGCCAAATGCATCAACTACACATTCACACATGTTACAGCACGTACCCCATTGATCTAAAAAGCCCTCTCTTCATGTTTATTTCGCACACAACATTCCTTTTGAATAAAGTGTGGCCAAAAAATTATTTTAGAGTTTCTACATATATACAACATTACAAAGTTATATGGAGGAGTACGAACGCTAATTTGCATTGCATGGTGCCCACAATGATATTTATTCCGTAGTGTGAATTTGTATATTTTTATACTATATACAAAGTTAGTCATAATAAAGAGAAACGAAGAGCATCTCTCTCTCCATCGCATACCCCCCTGTACGCCCCTTTCACGTATGCACACAAAACTATCTCCAGGTCCTCTAAAAGTAAGCCCCCAGAAAATGCACGCATGTTTCATCTTTCTCTCGCGATATATGCAATGACGATCATTGTATTTGAAGCGAAAGCACGATACATACATTGGACTTCAGAATCCACTCATTACGGTCACCATTTACGTTTAGTGGTTATTATACAGTCACGGGCTCACAGTACAACTCTGTATTTGCTCATGACATGACTAGTTGACCAGTTAAACGCTCCACGTGGCACCTCTAGTGTTGCATCACATTATCTCACTACCATCGTGCCCACCTGTCGATTTGTATCTACTCTACATCTACACTCTTATAAAATACATAAAATACACTCTTATAAACAACAGAGTTGGTGATGATGGTGTGCCTGCCATCCTGCAATATAGGCTGTCCGATTTATATCTGACGGATAGGAAAGAAACTATGGCAATTTTGCAAAAACATACCCACACACCTCTCCACATTTGCAAATAAGGCCTTCCCTCGTTCATCATTTTCTCTCACAAGATAAACAAGTCATACAAATGCATCTTGATGTTACGTGCAACGCACGGGCATCTTGCTAGTAAGAATGAAAACAAACGACAAAAAAATATTTGGACGGTGGTTCGAAGTCATGACCGTGGGCACAGCGGACAAGGTGGCCTTGTATTGGTATGCTGAGCCGTCTGTTTTAACACACAGGAGCTGGTGTGGTGATTATACACACACGCACGTATGCACACGAACTGCATCCACGCAACACTCACACAAACACATGCACCCACGCACGCACGCAACACTCACACGTACACACGCAGCCACGCACGCACGCAACACTCACACGCACACACGCACGCATGCATGCACACACCAGTACACCACACGACCAACACACACTCTCATGCTCAAGTGCTCAACCTACACGTGCATGCGCACACATCAGACCCTGACAGACACATACACAACCAGGTGATTCCCGCGCACGGGTTGGAGCCTTGTCGCGCCTGCGTAAATTTGTGTTTATCAGACCTTTTGCCCATGCGAACTGACAGGTGGGACCCACAAGGAACGTGGTCAATTTAACTAGTCAACATGGCGCCACGCAGACTATTTGGCCGGTCAACAGAGTGCAATCCGATGCTGAACTGTGAGCAAGTGACCGTATAATCACCGCAAAACGTATATAGTGACCGCAATCAGCTTATTCTGAAGTTCGGTGACCGTATTACGCTTTTCTCTCTCTAGGCCCTCCAAAACTACATCTCTACATGTTCTCGCATGTTACATCTAACAACTATGCAATACAGCACTACTACTACACTCTAACACAATAAATCATATGTGTTTTTAGTTTTACTAGATATCATATTGTTACTTATAATTATTCAGTTTGCATACATTAAAATTGCCTTTGAAATGTATGGCCAGTATCATCTACCGCGCGGGAAAAATCCCGCCCTTTCCTGTTTAATCGGGTTTGTATCGATGGATCGTGCGAAACAGCAAAACTATAGTACTATACAGTACTACAAGTGACAGTTCACTGGGCCGTCATGTCGTCTACTCCTCCGTCATAAGAGTGGATCACTCGCTTTCATAAATCTTCTAGTCCCTTTCGCCGGCATGTGGGACATCAACCTACCGGGTCCACGTGCCATACCGGAATACAGTGCAGAGCAGCCGGGGTGAAGCACCCCAGTCATGGTGCCGGCGTAGTAATGAGCAATGAGGCGTCAAATCACAGGCTGCACCTTTCCCGCAGTTAAGTTGGAGGGACGAAGCAACCATCATTTCACTCGTTGCTGAATCCGCTTCTGCCTCATCTTCTTCAACTTAACCACGTGTTGCTTCTCCCGTTGTTCTGCCTCATGTGGGACGCGGATCAGCTTGGTAAAGCACTGACACGTGGGACCGCATGTTAGCAAACCGCCAGGACAACGTCCTTCGAAAATAGGAAGCCTAATCCTAGACTTGCAAAGGGCTACGTAGCTGCTACGTATACTTTCCATCTAATCTATATATGCCCCCCTGATTTTCAGGTGGGTGGGCCTAATCCTCTCCTTTAATCCAATCAAATAGTCCCACATCACATCAGTTCGTAACTTTACGTAAACCATTACGTGGATGTAGCATTGCTCAAATAAGAAACCTCCCCCGCCATCCGCGCGGCAAAATCACCTCCTTTTTACTAATCTTGATTCTATAATTTTTTAGATCAATATAATTGAGATTTGTATAGATAGCACACAGGAGCAAAACCAAGTGGTACGGTAAGGGCATCCACAATGTGTAGCCAAATGTGAAAATAGCTTTTGGCATCGTGGGAACCATTGTGGACGGTGTTGCCAAAGCCAAAAAGATGGAACAGAAGCTCCCTGATTGATTGATTGAAGGAATAGAAAAATGCAACGTCTCTCCTCTTTCTCCCATGCTTGGACACATGTAGTACAGTATAGAGCACAGAGTCTACTCCCCTGTCCCTTCTATCACAAATCACAAAGCAGTGAGGCATCAAATCACAAAAGCACAGATGAAGCAACCATCATTTCACTCTTGGCTGACTCCGCTTCTCCATCGTCTTCTTCAAGAAACCATCTCACCGCACTAGTACTCCTAGTAGTACTAGTAAAGGACTTCCTGGATGCAAATAAGGCGGTTGTCTCGGCTTACAGGCGGCACTTGCGAACGACTTACCATGGTCCCCCTCAATTGTGTTCTCCGTCGAACGCACTTCGCCAAACCACCAAAAAAAGATATCGTTGACGTCACCGCATTGGGGAAGGAAGTCAAATATAGTTACTACCTCCATTTTTTTGTAAACAAGGCCAGTATATCAAAATTACCATTTGCAAAGGGCCACTAACACTAATCGAGGCAAAATTGATGGGGTTAGCAACCAAGGACATTAATATCCCCTGCATGCATGGGGAAGTGAGAAGGTTGGTTTGCATGGCGCTGCATTAATCAAGCGATGAGGAGTGAGATGGTTAGCTCTTTGGTCTTTGGAGAAAAAAATACGCATTAATTGACACGTGAAACGAGGATTTGTATCGATTAAATCCCGCGAAGGAAAACCCCGCCTTTCTTTTTTAACACTAGTACTCCTAGTACGTACGTACTTATCCTGTTTGGGTCTAGGCCTTGCATTGCCAAACTTCGCCACACATTTTTGCCAAGCTTGCCTAAAGTTTTCAAAATGAGAAGGAGGTACACTTGCGCACGGCTGCCGCAGTCGCACCACACCCTCACACGGTCGCTCCTGCACGCCGCGGTCGCACCGCACCCTCACACAGTCGCTCATGCACGCCGCAAACCCAACCAAGGGAACGCACCCTCACTGACACGTCCTGTCGCATGTGAACAAACCAAACTCAGCCATCCTATCGCTGACACATAATTTTCATTCATAGAGTATGTTTATCCAACCGCATGTTGGGGAGTATCCGTACGGCCCGTGCGGTGGTCTGTTGGGGAAGAAGAAGAGGTGAGGAAGAAGGAAAGAAGGGTTAGGAGACGTAGGATATTCATCCAACCGCCTGAAATGGTAGACTGACCCAAGTCAGGCGACTTGCATAACAAATATATGTTTTTACACACCAAAAGATCCATAAAAACAACAACATAAAGAAAACTATCACTGCTCGCGGAAATAGACGGCCTCGTCGTCTTTGGCTGCCAGCGCGAACCAGCCGTCGCTGCCGACGTGTGTCTCCGCACCGTGGTTGTCCTCGGCCTCCAGCTACTCGTTCAAGCGGAGCGTGCGGGCGCTCTGCACGGACGAGAGCACAGCCCGGTTCAAGTCGAGGACGTCCGGTTCCGCCTGCAGGAGGGCCTTGATGGCAGCGGCATCCGCGCGCTCCGCGTCGAGTCGAGCCTCCGCCGCCCGGTTCAAGTCCAGGACGTCCGGTTCCGCCTGCAGGAGGGCGTCGATGAGAGCGGCATCCGCGCGCTCTGCGTCGAGTCGAGCCTCTGCCACCCGGTTCAAGTCCAGGACGTCCGGTTCCGCCTGCAGGAGGGCCTCGATGGCAGCGGCATCCGCGCGCTCCGCCTCAAGTTGAGCCTGCGCCGCCCGGTTCACATCCACGACATCCGGTTCCGCCTGCAGGAGAGCCTCGATGGCAGCGGCATGCGCGCGCTCCGCGTCTAGTTGAGCCTCTGCCTCCCGGTCCTCCTTTAGTATCACCATGTTGAACCGCTGGTCCGCCTGCACCATGGGGGACTCGGACGCTGGCACGAAGTCGACGTCCATCGTCTCATACCCATCGGGGGCCTTCTACGCCGCGACCTCCGCCATGAACATTGGATCGGCTTCCTCCTCCTCGTAGCTTGGCTCCAGAGAACTCGGGGATTGGCCCGCCGCAAAGCGAGCTTGGGAACGGAGGTCTGTGGCGCCGACCGGCACCGCGATTTCTGCGCGACGCTCCGGCGTCAGCATCTTGTAGTAAGTGATCTTGTAGCGCACCATGGCTTTCCGGCGAACTAGGGGACGCTTGATGTGGGCTAGGGGACGCTTGATGCGGGCTAGGGGAATGGGCTGGAGATTTGGTGTGGTTTTAGGGCAGTGGCTGGCGTAGGCCGAGCAGCGAAGGTTCTGGTGTGAATAGTGGTTCCGGTGACGACTGGTCAATCGGTTTTGACTGTACATCGCTCTTGTCGCGTTCGCGTTGCAGCCCGGCACGCTGGACCCTCCACGTCGCTCACCGAATGGAACGCGCTTCGTCTTGCGTTTTCGCTCGCTTGTGGGACCGCAGTTGAGAGCAAACCAACGTCCCTCCCCCTCCCCCGCCAGTGTCATTTATTATACCACCACTCCCTCCGTTTTATGCGGAGTAAATAAAAACAGAGGGAGTATACTATGGATGAGGATCCCCTGACGTGGCCGAACCCATTGAGTAACTAACATGCGGGGCCTAGCAAGCATGGGGTCCGCCAGTAAGTGACCGAAAGGGAGGGTAAGGCAGGGATACCTACGTCAGAGGATCCACTTCCACTATACTACTTTGACCAAATGTTAGAGTAATAATATATGACATGCAACTTACACAAATGTTAGAGTAATAATATATGACATGCAACTTACACAAAGCATACAGGGTCTAATGCGTTTTAGGAGGCTAACTTTGACCAAATGTTAGAGTAATAATATATGACATGCAACTTACACAAAGCATACGGTCAAATTCGTATGTGAAAGGAGTTTCCAATGATATAATTTTCACATTATACATCTCATGTACTATTAATCTTGTCAGTAGTCAAATTGGAAACCATCTCGAGTACAAATCTAGGAGTACGTACGAATCTAACAATATTGATTGGGCGTTGTTGAATGTTGATACCTTTTTGATCAAAGTAGAGATACTTTGACTACACATAAAACTTATATGTAAACTAGAAAGGATAGGGGGAGTATATTGTACGTTCAAAAATGAAACGAACATTGAATACCCTTTATATATGATTTGCGGATGCTATGATCACCGGTTCAAAATTTTGAATCCGCCTTAGGTATCACGTGCCCCCACTCGTTCCCTCTCGATTTCATCTCGGGGTCCGGAGATCTATTGAAATAGGACTAGGGTGGGTACATGCGAATGATACTCGGCGGAATGTTCAAATGAGGCATGCAGGAGGATGGACTCGACTGGAGGGCGACATGATCGATGGAGAAGAGGGTTGGAGAGGAATGAGAAATAAGCAAACGCCACATGATTATACTTGAACAGCTCAAATAAACAATAAGTTGTCTCGCTTGGCCTACATAGTGAAAGGCCTAATGCGCAACGCGGAGCACTGACGCTCGAATATGGCCAGGAAAACAGGGAAACCGACATGTGGGGCACACCCATCGGGACGACGTAGCACAGACTAGTCCAATGGAGGAGCTGGCCCACGACCTCCTCGCCATCGACAACCGTTCATGTGGGTCGTTGGGGCCAACAACGGGGCGCAGCTCGAGCACCGCCTCTGGACACGGCGACCGCGGTGAGCGACACGCTCATATCGTCGCTAGACACGGTCGGTTTCAATGTGCCGAGGGTGGCGTTAGTGCTGTGGCACAACCAACGGTATGTTTGGTTTGTGCCCAAGGTTGGCCCATCAAAGCATTGGGTAGCCAAAATTTTGGTTGAGGTATTGGTTGCCCATGATTTGGCCGACATTGGCAAGAAAAATGAACTAGAGTTGGCTAGAGTTCATTGGCATGCCAAAGAAATGGCAACCATCCAAACAAAGACCAATCTTTTGGTCATGACCAAAATTTTGGTTGAGGTATTGGTTGCCCATGATTTGGCCGACATTGGCAAGAAAAATGAACTAGAGTTGGCTAGCGTTCATTGGCATGCCAAAAAAATGGCAACCATCCAAACAAAGACCAATCTTTGGGTCATGACCAAAATTTTGGTAAGGTGCACTTTGGCCACAATCCAAACACACCCCAACACCCGGCTCGTCGAGGATGCACGGGGCGCCGTGACGCGTCCGTGAAGTGGTGTAGCGCGGCCAACTGCATCCTCTGGACCTGAGACCATGCCGGGTCGTCTTGCTTTTTCAATGACACGCGGGGATCGCATGTGAGCAAAGGGCATCTCAACGTTGCCACGACCGCAGCTGACTACCCTGGCACACCAAAACCCTCGTCCCTCGCGCCGTCGTGCAGTGCGTTCCCAGCCGGCGCTAGTTGCCCGCATTCATGCCGTCCATTCGTATGTCGTCGTTAAGAGGCTCGGTGCCCGAGGAACCAACTCCGGCGACTTAGGGCAAGTATAGTAGAGCTGAGTCAGCGGGCTATAAGGAATAAACTAGTATGTTTATGCTTAGTTGGAGCAAAGAGAAGAGGAGAGAGAAGGTAAGCGGGCTCTTCGTGAAGAGCCAGCTCTAGCACGTGCTCCTAGGCACTTTGTGAGAATGAAAGGTGGGCCACATAATAAAAAAAGTAGTACACTCTTTTGATCTACTATTATACATGTTGGCTATAAGATGGGTTGTAGATGACATGGCACTGGCTTATAGCCAGCAGCTGGCTATACTATTAACCATGCTCTTAATGACGCACCCGGACGCTTGGCCTCACCGGAATGCGCTACTTAAAGCGGCAACGCCCAGCTAACCTCCACACCATAGCGCATCGTCCTCCTACCTGGCACCACATCCTCCATGACCACAAGTGCGAACGCTCTGCGGGAGAGCTTGTCTTCGGGGATGAAGCTCGAGGTCGCCGCCCTCGCTCAAGCCGCCTCTCGCGACGCAATAGCGGCGTAGCCGGGCGCGGACGCGGCCGCACAAGCGGTGTCCACGCTGGCGGCCGATGACGGGAGCACCGTCAGCCACGCGTCCTACTTGCCGCCGTCCAACGTCCGGCACCGCCGAGGTCGGGGACTCCTCCAAGGATGAGTAGGGCATGGGAGGCGGCAGGGCATGGTGTGCCAACTGGCCGGTCTGTATCCCGTGTTCTACTCTTCCTCGCCGGAGACCACACCTTCACTTCACGGGTCTTGAACCCCGCCCCCGTACATAGAGATCGCAGATGGAGGACGTCGGTCGCCGCCGTAGAATAGGTTTAGGGTCGGGTTTCTTTTATTTTTCTGTCCTATAAAAGTTCGAAATGTAATGAAAATCTGTCGTGTTTGCATTAATCTCGGCCGGTGTATACGAACTTTCACAATAATATACATGGTGGTGGGCCCCTCCCTCCCCCCAATCTACAATCAACAGCTCACACGTTTCACATTACGTTAATTACGTAACTGGGATTACGTAGGTGTAGCATTACTCGTCCTAAAAAACCCAACTAAGCCAACCTCCCAGCATATCGTGCGGGAAAAGACCCGGCCGCGCCGTTTTAGTCGGGATTACCGGATTACTAGTAGTAGTATCGATGGATCGCGTGAAGCAACAAAAAAAATTTGAGGGGGCGAAGCACCTAGTTTAAAAGGAAAAAAGGCGGTACACTCACAGCACTCCTGTCGCGGTCGCATTGCACCCCACACACATTCGGTCCTGCACACGGGTCACGCAAACGGAACGCGCTTCGGCTTGCCTCTTCACTGACACGTGGGACTGCACTTGGAGAAACCGACCATGCGCCAAACTCCCCCCGCCCACCGCGCGAAAATCCTCCCCCCCCCCACACCCAAAAATTCCCCCCAAATCCGATTCAACTGCCCTTCAGCCAACTAGCCAATAATATTCCCCAAACCCCCCTCCCCCCTGTCCCCCTCCACTCCATTCGCTCCGCCAAAGCCGCCCTCCCCGCCACGCCGATACGTCGGCGCCGCGGTTCAGCGATCCTCTCACTCCCACAGTACGCTCTCGTAGACTGCCGTCCTCTAGTCGCGCTGCCACCTCTGGCTACGTTCTTGTGGAGGTGCACGGCGGTCAGCGCCGCCACCGCTGGCGACGTTCGTGTGGAGACGCACGGCGGTCAGCTTCTCCCACGGTACGCGCATTCTAGACTGAGGCCCTGTTCATGTCGGTGTAGCGCTGAATGTTAGCTGATAGACGATGTTAATCTCACTGTTTGCCGAAGTAGTTTACTGTCAATATGCTCTGCTTAAGAAGCTTCCTTGCCCTGTTCTGCACTCAATCTGCTTAGCTGAGATGGCATGCCAAGGCCAATTAGTTGCTAAAATATCCTGCCATATATTTATTGTGACGTAGATTGCCATGGTCTAGTAGCCAATCTGTTAGGTGAAATAGCTCTACACCGTTTTATACTCGATCTTTGTTGCTGCGATGGCCTTTGATAGTTCGATGGCTGTGTGCTCGGCCTCATTGACTGCTGAAACAGCCTGCCATAATTTGGCACTCAAATCTATTTGTTGAATTAGCTTTACATATATTTCGTTACTTAGATCTGCTCGTCCAAATATCTTGCCATAGCTTTAGACATCGACCTAGGTATTTTTTTCTGGACTTCATAAAAAAGCATATATGTTTTTCCTGTAATATCTAGTAGAAGAACTAATTTGTATGTCTAACAGATGGATAGGACTTGGATAACTTCTGCTCGAAGATTCTCCGCTGCATATGTCGAGGGGGTTGAAAACTTCATGAACTTTATCAGAGCTGAGTACGGTGGTCCGAAATCAGATGTGCTCTGCCCGTGTAGCAGTTGTATGAATTCAGTTACAAGACCCCGGTCAACTGTGCAAAATCATCTACACTTGTATGGGATGTCGGTCACATATACTAGGTGGGTTCATCATGGTGAAGCTGTGAACGTCAATGTTATTGACTACGTGGAAGCAGCAGATCACCATCTTGATCTGCCTGATGCTCAGGTGGAAGAGGAGGAGGTGGTGGTGGTGGCGGAGCCAGAGAGTTTGACCAACATTGAAACAATGCTACGAAATGCTCGTGCATTCCGTGAACTTTCACCTGCAGAAGAAAAACGGTGGGCCCGCATGTTGGAACAATGCAACGTTGCTGTCACCCTAGGAAATAAGCTGTCAGTATTCTCAGCTATGGTCACCTTTCTTCAGGTGAAGACATCTGAGCGGATGACCAACAAATCATTCGATGCAATGTTGGCTGCGTTCCGCGAATCTTTCCCAGATGCGTCTGAGCTGCCACACACCTACAGTAAAATGAAGAATTTCCTTCGTGCAGTTGGAATTGGATATGATATGATCCATGTTTGTAAGAATAATTGTGTTCTGTTCCGGAAGGATTATGCCAACTTAAGTGAATGCCCGAAATGCAAATCATCAAGATGGAAAGATGGCGATGTTGTGAAGAGGATTCCTCATAATGTTCTGAGACATTTTCCAATTATACCAAGATTGCAGAGGTTGTTTCATGATGCTGAAACAATAGAGGATGTACTGTGGCATTCTAGGAACCAGGAGTACAGAGATCAGAATGTAATGAGCCATCCATCTCATGGTAGTGAGTGGAAAAGCTTCAATGATAAACACAAAGAGTTTGCTGCTGACCCGAGACACATTAGACTTGGCTTAGCTTCAGATGGATTTAACCCATTTGGCCACCAGAGCGCCACATATAGCATGTGGCTAGTGCTTGTTATCCCTTACAACATGCCTCCAAATGTCTGCACCAAAGAATCAAACTACATGATGGCCTTGCTCATCCCAGGTCCAAAAAGTCCTGGAAAGGATTTTGATTTGTTCATGGAGCCTCTTGTGGAGGAACTTCAACAGCTATGGAAGGGTATTCTCACTCGAGACCTATATAGCAGCCCACCAGCTGATTTCTTTCTGCGTGTTGTTATAATTTGGTGCATCCATGATTATCCGGCTTTGGGCACTATGTCAAGGCGAACGACACATGGTTACAATGCATGTGTTCGTTGTGACAGGAATCCGCTGTCATACGCAATACTTAGCAAGATCTGTTACATTGGACGCCGCCGTTTCCTTGCCAAGGACAAGCCGCATCCTAGAAAATACCGAAGACATGTGTTCAATGCAAAGCATGAAAACTGTGATGAGCCAAAGAGGCTCACCGCCGATGAGTTGCAAGTGGAATTAGAGAAGGTCAGGCATATTACACCAAGAAACCATCCTGGTAATGGTAGCGGGAAAAGGAAGCGTGGCAGGGTAGAAGAGAGATTATTGTTTACCCGCATGTCCACTTTGTGGGACTTGGAGTATTGGAAAGATTTGGATCTGCGGCATAATCTTGATGTGATGCACATCGAGAAAAATATATGTGACAGCATTATCGGCACACTTCTTAATATTGAAGGCAAGACGAAAGATACCTTAAAATCTAGGATTGATTTGACACACTTGGGTATCAGAAAGGATTTGCTGGTGCAAGATGAAGGTAAACCACGGGATATGGCACCAGTTGTGTACGTCTTGGACAAGGTAAAAAGAAAAGAATTCTGCGAGGTCCTGTCACGTGTGAGATTCCCACATGGATTTGCTTCCGACCCTGAAAGGAGAGTCAGTGCAGATGGAAACAAGGTACAAGGGTTGAAAACTCATGACTGCCACGTCCTACTTCAAAGGGTTTTACCTGTTATCCTTAGAGGATTGGGCCGCCCTGACTTATACAGAGCAGTTGCAGAGTTGGGACAATTCTTCAGGGAACTCTGCAGTAGGAATATCAGGATAGATGCTTTGGAGCATCTTAGAGACAAGATACCAACTATCCTATGCGACCTTGAGAAGATATATCCTCCAGCCTTCTCTGATGTGATGGTGCATTTGGCTGTTCATCTACCTGATGAGGCACTACTTAGAGGTCCAGAACAGTATGGCTGGATGTACCCTATTGAAAGGCGGCTAGGCACTTTCAAGGGCTATGTTAGGAACAGAGCTAGACCCGAGGGTTCCATTGCAGAGGCCTACATTGCTACAGAAGCGTTGACATTCTGCTCAAAATACATTGAAACAGATGATCAGCTTAGCAAAGAGGTGGGTGAAGACAATCCCGGGCTCAATGTTTTCGATTATTCTGTTCGAGTTACAGGGAAGAGTTGACAAGAGGACAAACCTAAAGATTTGGACAAAATGGTTTGGTATGTGTTGAATAACTGTCCTGAGATACTACCTTCTATCAAGCAAGTGCAGTACTGCAGCTTATACATCGTAATCTACTAAACTTGCAGCACATTCTTATATATTTAGATGTTTGACGTGATCACTATGTTGTGCAGCATCTACAAAGAGGAGTTACTGCCGCAAAATCCAAGAAACATTGACAAACTGGTTATGGCAGGATTTGCGAAATGGTTCAAGAACCATGTAAGCTTTTGAAGTGCACTGTCAGTTTTTTTAATATATTGAGTACATAAGATGATCGGCTTGTCTATTTTCTAACCATAGGTTAAGAAGATGCGGGAGGATGGGCAGGTAGTTGATGATGCCCTTTACTCACTAGCAATGGGTCCTGATACTCGGGTAAGACATTATGAATCTTGTGTTGTTGGAGATGTGCGCTACAACACCCTTGCACGAGACGAAGGCAGGAAGACACAAAATAGTGCCATCATGAGCACGGATACGTATGACAAAGAGATAACTCAAATGTATGCTAACATAACAGACATTGTTCAGTTGCAGTATATCTCCAGTTTCGAGGATCATCGGTGTGTGGTTCTGTTGTGTTGTCGTTGGTATAACCTATTTTCCAAGATCGCAAAACCCAGAGCTGATGATTATTTCAAATCCATCAATGTCAAGGCGGCGTACCAGACCAACGAGCCTTTTATTTTGGCAAATCAAGCAACACAGATATTTTTCTTAGAAGACACATTTGCACGTAGCGATGACTGGAGAGTATTGCAAAGGTTTGAGCAGAGGAATTCGTTTAATGAAGTTGCACAACAAGATGATGCTTACACTGCTCCTGATGTACAAGATAACACATATGTTCCTAATATCTTTGAGAACCATCACGTCAATGACGCCGGCGAAAAGATTGCCTGTCGTGCTGTGGACATACAAGAGTTGATCAAGAAGAAGCCAACGTTCGAGGACGTTGAGGACGAAGAAGAAGATGACACCGTGGGGAATTATGATTCAGACTGATACACATGGCGAAGATGTTGATGCTGCTACTGCGGATGATGATTACATTGCTTTTGTCGTATTTGCCTGTCAGAAGACGGTTTTTTATCTACTATGTGAAATTGTGTTTGCTATGCCAACTGAAACCTGATGAACATGTTGTTTAGTATTTTGCTATGAGAACATCACTTGTTATGTATGCTGATTTGTGTTTGGTGATTGTATGACAACTAAAACATGATGACATTGTTGTTTAGTTGTACTCATATTTGGCTGTGAAACTTGAATTTGATGACATAGTTTGCTGTTGGACTGCAATTTGCTCGACGTCTTCGAATGAGAACAAAGCTGACCCGACAGGGCCTCTGCTATTTATTTATTTATATGAGCAAAAGGGGATACCCCCTGATTTGCGTTAATAGAAATCATTAGATGTTCACAACACTATGCCCAGCCTGCTACACAGGTTTCATTCATTACTAGTTTCAGCAAAGTGCTCATGTCGTAGCCACTGAATACATCACGAGTGCTACATACACTGCAAATAAAGAGACAATCATCCTACAGAGCACATCGATTTTGCCCATTAAGTTCACAAGCTCTTTCATCTCCTCATTGCTGTCAACGCCGTTCAGCAGCTGTTGCTTGGCCATGATCAGAGGAACTGCATCTTTAACCTTCTGCTCTGCATCTTCCTCTTCTGCCGTTCCTTCAGTTACTTGTCCAACACCCCAACCTACTGGTATTGGGATTCCTCGGCTAACCAAATAATCAGCGTAGTTGCATTCCCCCACATCAGCAACTTCCCAGAAGTACAAATCACACGAATCTTCCCTTTTCTGCACGAATCAAATTGGAAGATCATCAACCAAACTATTAAAAAAATCAGCAACTGAAAGCAGCAGAACAACACTTAAACATATTATTACCCCATGATTCGGGCATTTGTAGAAGACTCGGCCAGGGTTGCGGATTGTGGCTGAGACGCGACGGATGACTCTGCGTGATTTGCAGCAGTCGCACCACACCAACGGCAGCGGGTTGCGATGAGCAATTGGCTGCGATGCGCGTGCCGGCGGGGGTGTGATGAGACCCACAGGCGATGGTACGGGCGGCGACTTGGCGCATATCTGGTTGTTACCTGCTGAAGAGCAGGTGGACGAGCAGCCAGCGGACATGGTTGTTGCGGCCAGAGCTTCTGATGCTAGGCAGAGTAAGTAGAGAAGAGGAGAAGCGAACGTTGGATATGTCAGTTTCATTACTTGCATAGTAGCATAGCACCATATATAGTCATAGTCTAGGTTTGGATTCGAACCATCTACAGGAGGGACCTCCTTGTTTTGCGAAAAAAGTTATTTCTCCACCTGACAGCTGGGACCGACCGGCTGTATCTTCGCCCGGAAGGAAGTGCCTCCTTGTTTTGCGAAAAAAATTATTCATCCCGTTGACAGCTGGGACCCGTCAGATTTGGTGACTGACTTGTGGGCCTACTAAGCGGACGTGTGCGCACGGCTTTGTCAACTTAATCAACAAATGATTCTAGCAGCTGGACCGTTGGATGTTAATCCAACAGCCGTGCTCCTTCTTCAACCTCTGTTCTTGCTCCTGTCTCCCGTGGGCGGCACCGCGGCTGTGCTGCCGCGCACCCGAACCAGTGAAGTTTCCCACTCCACTCCATCTGCGACTCCACTGCCCCGTCTTCCCCATCTCCGGGTCGTTCCAGTCTGGGTGCGCTCGGCATGGTGTGGTCAACGTGGTCAACAACCGAGAGTCATCAGAAGATGACTGTACGTGAGAGGCTGACAGTGGGGACGCACCACGCCCATGGACGCATGCATGCAACGGAACGCGGCGAGGTCAACATGGTCAAGGAACGACTTCCATCGGAAGTATACTGTACGTGGAGAGTCTCAGCTGGGTCCACAGCCACGGCGAGTAAGTGCCTCCTTATTACGCGGAAAATAATGATTCCTCCAACTGACAGCAGGGACCCACTGGACGGGCCACCGTATTTTGCAAAAAAAACGTTTACCCCTGACTGCTGGGACCCACCTGACGGGCCACCGTATTTCGCGAAAAAACGTTCCCCCGCTGTCAGCTCGGACCCACCGGAAGTGCCTCCTTATTACGCACAAAAAAATGAATACTCCCCCGGCTAGCTGGGACCCACCTTGGTGGGAGGCTGACTTGTGGGCCTACTAAGTTGACGGGGACGAAGGGCTTTGTCAACTTAGTCAATATGAACGATTCTAGCTCTAGTGACCGTACGATGTCCATCCAACGGCCGTAGTGCTTCTTCAACCTCTGGTCTTCTTGCTCCAGCCGCCCAAAGCAGCGCCAGTCGTGTCGCATGCTCCTGCCGCCCGTGGCCGGCTGTGCTGCCGCGGAGGCCTCACCGCCCCCTACTATTCCCACCGCTGGCCAGGCCCTGCGGCGACGGCAGCCTCACACCGCAGCCGAACCAGTGAACCCTCATACTCCTCTCTGCGCGGGCTTCCACTGCCGCGTCTTCCCCGGCTCCGCGTCGTCCCCTTCCTAGGCCTCGCCGTCGTCCACCGCCGTGGTGCTCTCCGCGTGGCGTGGTCAAGGAACGACTTCCATCGAAAGAGTACTGTACGTGGAGAGGCTGACAGCTGGGTCCATGGCCACAGCCCAGTTTTTTTTGTGATTTGCCAAGTAAGTCGCTTTGTCAGGCCTGTTGGGCTGCAAATCTTTCAAGACGAGGAGAGCTTTCATTCGGCTGGCCGAGAAAATGGCCCATCAGTAATGAGAAATGGGTTGTACATTTTTAAAACACATCAAACCGGCAATTAGTTTGAAATATCTTTTTTTCATTTCAAGATTTTAAATTACATTAATTTTTATGCATGGAGAATTTGTTGGATTTTATATTGATATACATTTATTTTTAAAATGAGTTTGAATGTGATTCGAAATTTCGGGATTAAAAACAGTTCGGACCGCACCGAAATATGCAAAATTTCGTATAATTTTTTAACCGTGGCCACAATATGGGCTGTAATGCTAACAAAAAGAATACGGGCTCCAAAAAAACCTTAATAATTAGCAAATGGGCTATAAATTATTAGAAATAATGGCAGATGGGTTGTATGCTGTTTTCCACAGATTTGAGGCTTTCCTAAAAAAAGGTTGACGCACAAGCAGTGACTGTTGGATGGCCATCCAACGGCCGTCGTGCTTCTTCAATCTCTCCTCTTCCTGCTCCAGCCGCTCAAACAAGCGCCGGCAGGACTGCCTGCTCCCTCCTCCCCGCGGCCGGCTCTGCTGCCGTGTAGGCCTCACCGCCCCACCGTACTCCCATCGCTGGCCTAGCCATCCCTCTACTCACCCACACCTGCTGTTATTCTCCGGCGACGGCAGACGAACCAGTAAACCCTCGTACAGTCGTACTCCCCTCCGTGTGGGAAACAACTGCTGAGTCTTCCCTGCCTCCGTGTCGTTCCCTTCCTAGGCCTCGCCGTCATCCACCGACCTGGTGCTCTCGGCGCGGCCTGGTCAACGTGGTCAACGACCGACATGCATCTGAAGTGGACTGTACGTGGAGAGGCCGATAGCTGGGTCCACGGCCGCACGCAAGGAAATGCCTCCTTATTATGCGCAAAATAATGATTCCTCCACCTGACATCAGGGACCCATGGAAAGGGCCTCTGTATTTCGAAAAAAACGTTACCGCCGCTGACAGCTCGGACCCACCAGCTATATCTTCGCACTCAAGGAAGTGCCTCCTTATTACGCACAAAAAAAATGAATACTCCCCCTGTTAGCTGGGACCCAGTATAGTGGCAGGCTGACTTGTGGGCCTACTAAGTTGAGGGGACGGAGGGCTTTGTCAACTTAGTCAATATGCACGATTCTAGCTCCAGTGACCGTACGATGTCCATCCAACGGCCGTAGTGCTTCTTCAACCTCTGGTCTTCTTGCTCCAGCCGCCCAAAGCAGTGCCGGTCGTGCCGCATGCTCCTGCCTCCCGTGGCCGGCTGTGCTGCCGCAGAGGCCTCACCGCTCCCTACTATTCCCACCACTAGCCAGGCCCTGCGGCGACGGCAGCCTCACACCGCAGCTGAACCAGTGAACCCTCGTACTCCTCTCCGCGCGGGCTTCTGCTGCCGCGTCTTCCCCGGCTCCCCGTCATCCCCTTCCTAGGCCTCGCCGTCGTCCACTGCCCTGGTGCTCTCGGCGCGGCGTGGTCAACGTGGTCAAGGAACGACTTCCATCGGACGTGGACTGTACGTGGAGAGGCTGACAGTTGGGACCCACCGGACGGGCCACTGTATTTCGTGAAAAAAAAATGTTTCCCCCTGACTGCTGGGACCCACCAGCTACATCTTCGCACGCAAGGAAGTGTGTCCGGGCAAAAAAAACGATTCGCCCCCCTGACTGCTGGGACCCACTAGCTACATCTTCGCAGGCAAGGAAGTGCCTGACAGTCGGGACCCACCTGGTCGAAGCGTACGTAGCGTTGTCATTCTGGTCGCGAACGTGTACGTACATATATACTGGTGGATGTAGAGGCGCGCACGTGTCGCAGTAGAGGCGCGTACGTGTCATAGTAGAGGCACGCACGTAGCATGTACACGTACGTACAGTGGCCAGGGTGCAAGAAAGAAAATACGGCCATGTATGTGTACATACGGGCGGGGTCTTGAATGCCTACTCGCGCATACGTACGGCCAGGGCTCGTGTACATGGCTGGGTCGGAACGGAGAAACAGCGTCGTCGTCGTGTTCATGGGGAGGCAACGGAATGCGTCGTGTTCATGGGGAGGCAACGAAATGCGTCGTGTTCATGGGGAGGGGTGTGGCGTACCGCAAAACGGAGGAAACGGACCTCCTACGGTCGAAACAGGGGTCCTGTTGATCGGGAGGAGTGTGGCGTACCGCAAAACGGACGAAACGGACCTCCTACGGTCGAAACGGGGGTCCTGTTGATCGGGAGGGGTGTGGCGTACGGCAAAACGGAGGAAACGGACCTCCTACGGTCGAAACGGGGGTCCTGTTGATCGGGAGGGGTGTGGCGTACCGCAAAACGGAGGAACGGACCTCCTACGGTCGAAACGGGGGTCCTGTTGATCGGGAGGGGTGTGGCGTACCGCAAAACGGAGCAAACGGACCTCCTACGGTCGAAACGGGGGTCCTGTTCATCGGGAGGGGTGTGGCGTACCGCAAAATGGGACTCCACGGGATACTGTTCATCTCCACCATCGACCTCCTCCAGCCTCCACCGCGCGCTACTCCACCGGCTACTGTTCAACCACCCCTCCACGGGCACCCCTCCACCGTCTACTGTTCATCCAGCCCTCCACACCACGGGGTCCTGTTCAACCACCCCTCCACGGGCACCCCTCCACCGTCTACTATTCATCCAGCCCTCCACACCACGGGGTCCTGTTCAACCACCCCTCCACGGGCACCCCTCCACCGTCTACTGTTCATCCAGCCCTCCACCAAACCACGGGGTCTTGTTCATCCAGAGGCAACGCCACCGCTCATTGTTCATCCAAACCCCCCGCAACGCTCACTGTTCATCCCAGAGGCAGCATCGATCGGCTTCAGTTAGCAGCAGTAGCAAAGGAATCGCTCGATCGGGTTCAGTTAACAGCCATCGATCGATCGCTCGGGTTCAGTAACGCGTAGCCTGCAGTGCAATCGCTCGGGTTCAGTTAGGGCCCAACGCCTCGCTCGGGTTCAGTTAGAGCCAACGCCTCGCACACACGCGCGTACATGTACGAGAGAAACGCGCATCGCTCGGCCCCCGACCTCCCACCGTAACCGGGAACTCCCCGAAATTTTCCTCCCCCTCGCTTCTACCACGGTTTTTTCTGTCATGGACGGCCCAAAGAATGTCATGCAGCTGTGTCTCCGGCCCGCCCAGGACGAAAAGCCCATTTTCTGTCATGATTTTTTGTCATAGAAGTAGGAGCCCACCACATCTATGATGATACCGGGTTTTGTCACAATTATCGTCATAGAAGTGTCATATGTATGACAGAAAAAAAATTCGTTCGGCCCAAAATGTCATGGATGTGTCTTTTTTTTGTAGTGTGTGCAACGTAGCATAGAACTGAAGAATTAGCTCTTCATTCCAATCGCAGATGTCGGTGCAGAAATTGAGCAACCCAGCATCATGAAGAACACTGAGGACTGGGGTGAAGCAAGTCAGCGATTCCATATCCACATGAGGAATGTGCTCATGGTCAAAGATCTTGTCTTTATCAAATAGCAGTGAAGAGTAAAAGTTCATCTGACTTGCGGTCTAGAAACGCTTGCGGCAAAGACGAGCAGAGTCAAATGGGTTATAGTCAGTGAAGAATACATGCTCATGAAAGAAGTCATCAGCCTTGAACTTCTGCTTCTTTGAGAAGGGATTCTTCGGCTTGGGCTGAGGTGTGTCAGTCAATGTCTGCACATCCTCTTGAATCATAGTCTCAGGGGCCACAGGCTGAGTAATTTCAGTTTCCACTTCAGGAGCAGCCTTGGGTCTCCATTTCTTCAGCAGCATTAACATCAGCACTAGTGGCTGGAATTTCTTCAGGGATGGTAAGAAGAGACGCTTGAGGTTCATCAGAGCCCGTATGAATTTCTTCAGTCTAGACTGGGGACTGAGGAATCTGTTGCAGAGGGGTGAACATTGGAGAGTTGGGGTGATGACTTTCCCAATAGTCATCATTTAGAACTGGAGTGGTGCTCCCAATGTCCACGTCTTCTTCTTCATCAATTTCTTCAACGCCTGCCTCTTCAGCCGTGAACTGAGGCATGGGCGATGATACCAGAGGGGTTGAAGGGATATCATCCAATTCAATTTCTTCGTCCAACTGCTCTGACGAAGCAGCAGAAGGAACATCTTCATCTGATCCGCTTGGGATCTCATAATCCTCACCAAAGGGAACGATTTCCTTTGATGGCATGCTTGAAACATGAATAGCGTCAATTGGATTCTCAAACGAGCTCGTCAAAGTCTTCATTTTCTTCGGTGCGGAAGACTCTGAGGTGGCAGATGCTTTCTGTTTCTTCACAGCTGCTCGCTCCACAGCCTTGGTTTTCTTCACTTCTGATGCAGAAGGAAGGATAGGACTTGGCGTTGGTGCAGGAGGAGCAGAGGAATCTGGGACATTTTCTTCAAGCGCAACTGATGCAGTTGCCTTGGCTTGTTCATTGTCTTCAGGCTCAGCAGCAAATGCTCCAGCTGGCCTAGCCTGATCCTCAGGCACAACACTAGTGGTTGCCATGGCAATTTCATTAGCGGTTGGAATAGCTTCATCAGCCCTGGTACTTTCAGTTTCATCAGCAACCTGATTTTCATCAACGGTGATGGCATGCTCTTCAATTGGTTGTGTAGATGCTTCAGCCTGAGGAGATTTATGTTGCGTTGGGGCTGCAACATTTGAGGTGAATCTTTCAGCCAACTTGACAAATATGACCTTGGCTCTAAGCCAATCTGCATGGTAGGCATCAAATTCATCACCGAGGTTTTTGATCTCAGCCTGTGCAGTCACAAGTTCATCAGTTGTCATTGTGACAACGTTCTTCTTCAGGAAATGCTCTTTCTTGTATTGAGCTTTCTTCAACTGCCTGGCCTTCTCAAATTTCCATTTTTCTTCGCCTATGAAGGCGGTCAGCATGTGACTTTGGCCAGGAGTGAGCTTGAAATCAGGCATAGGAGTGTTGGGGTCCTTGTGCCAGAGATCAATGAAGTCCATGATCAGCTTGGGATCCAACAGAAGAGGAACATTTGTTCCTTTGGCTCTAGCGGCCCGTTGATGTCTATCTCTGATGATTTCAGCGAGTTCTTCATCATCAGCTTCGTCTTCATTTGACGGTACTTGGAAGGCAACCTGCTTCTTGTGAGGACTTGGTCTAGAGCCTCGTCCAGCAGTAGCCTTGGTCTTCAGCAAGGTGAGGCCTATTGAGGACTGCGGAGGAGCCAAAGAACTTGCAGAGGCTCCTGAGGCAATTGAGATGCATGTGGTCCTTTGACATGAGGCGAGATGCACAGGTGCCGAGGACTTTGCCGGAGGAGCAGAGGGCTTTGCAATTGGAGGAACTGGAGCAGCTTGAGGAATTTATATGAGCTTGGCCGTGAGGGCATTAGTGAAGAACTGGGCTTGCGAGCTGGCTTCTTTTGCATAGACTTCCTGGGCTTGCTAGCAGAGGCCTCAGCAGCAGCAGCAGCAGAGTCTTCGTTGAATTTCCTCCCTGCTTCCTTGGCCATTTTGGCCAGTTTAGCTTGCTTCTTAGCCCATTCGTCAGGATAGTCCTCACCGCGCTTGAGGCTAGTGGGATCAGCAATTTGGCCAGGTGCCAACGGAGGTCTTGGGAAAGGAGGGTGAAGAGCGAATTTCTTCATGTACTTTGGAGTGACATATCGGTATTCCCTCCATTCCTGTGCCCATCTCCTCTCTATCCTCTATATGCGCACCTTGCATTGATTCTTGTTCTCCTTGCCATGTTTGGCTTCATTAGGAGTGCAATATTCCTCATAAGTGTCATGAGGGATCTCAAATGTTGTGTTCACTTCCAGTTTCTTGCCTCCCTTCTGAGGTTTCTTGCCATCTGCCATTTTCTTCAGCTGAGGATTTTGAACAATTGAGTTCTCTGAGGAGGTATGCAACTTGTCTTCGAGGAACGTTGCAAATAAGTTAAGTTGATGAGGACCTAGTGATTCAGCAGTGGACATGTGTGCCTGTGAACAGAGTATAGGTGCGAACAATTTGGAGAGTTCATATGCGTTCTCAGAAGTTTTTGCAAAAAGAACAAGGTTGAGGAATTTGACCAGAGGTTGCTTGAGGAATTTCACTAAGCATTCTTTGACTTACGTTCCAGGGTTTTATGGATTGAAAATCCACACAATTGAGGAATCTTGAAGTAAAATGTAGCTTAGAGAAATAGATCAAGAACAGATACTTGTGTGAGGTGTTTAGAGTGTGGAAATTTGAAGAATAAACACCTTTTGAAGATTTTATGGAAATCATCAGAATCAACAAGGGCAGTAAAAGTAACTTTTAATTACCCTTGACGAAGAACACAATGAGCTGGGAGTGATAGATTGGAAGTTCGTCAGTCCAGATCTTCCACGCCCTAACTTGGTAGAGGAAGACAGCTACGGCAGCGACGGGGGGAAGATACCCGCGGCCGGCGCGAGTAAGACGGCGACAAGGTCGAGGCAGTGAAGCTACTCCTTGGCGGCGATGACGAGAGTAGCGGCGGCACTAGATCTTGAGAGCTCGAGCGAGGGGAGTGAGTTCGAGCGGGGTAATTGCAGTCTGAGGAAGGTGAGGGGTATATATAGCCGAGGTGAAAAAAATGCTCACCCGAGGAAATTGGACGAACGTGCCCCTGACCCTTCTCATCCTAGTGACATGTGTCACCCACGTACAGAGCGGTGGAGATCGTGTGAGATCGTGGGTGGATAGATAAATCCAATCGTGGGATGTGGAACAGTTTGAGCGGCAAAAGCTGAAAATTCAGATAAGAATATTTTAACATTTCATTCGCAAATTCTTCAGCTGACAAGGACACAGTGAAGATTTTGAATGGGTTTCAAACAGAACGCACATGAAGAATTTGTGAACAGACTAGGTTGAGTTTAGCATAGAGGGGGGAGGGTCCGATCACATTCACTTAGCAGAAAAGGCAACTTGAAGAAATAGCAATAAGTGAATGTTGTAGAGGACTTAAACTCAAATATATATATATATATAGACAATGAAGAACAACAGGAAAGAGTGAAGACAATGCTAAGTTGAAGAAATCGAACAACTGAGGAATTTCAAAAACTGAAGAAAAACTCAAATTGAAGATTTTCAACTTTTGTTGGTGGCGTAACCCACCGTATAAGAATGATGATTTCAGACGCCGCGTACAATTGTCGTAGGGCTCCGAGAATCAAATTCTTCGTTAATGTCTTCACACTTAGAGGGTTAGTCTTCATTGATTGAAGAAAAATGTTACTTCGTGTGTTACACGTCTAAGTCATCAATTTTGCATATGTGTTAGGATGTGTGTCCTTTTCAAAGGACATTCGAAGATTCTAAGATATTTATCTCACACTGCAACTTGCTAAATATCTTCTCATCCAAGGGCTTTGTGAAGATATCGGCTAGCTGTTCTTCAGTCTTCACGTGCTCGATAGAGATGTCGCCCTTTAACACATGATCGCGAAGAAAATGATGACGAATCTGAATGTGCTTTATCTTCAAGTGCTGAACTGGGTTATGAGAAATCTTGATGGCACTCTCATTGTCACAGTAGAGAGGCACATACTTCACATTGATGACGTAGTCCTTGAGGGTTTGCTTCATCCATAGCAATTGAGCACAGCACGAACCAGCAGCAATGTACTCAGCTTCAGTAGTAGAGAGTGATACGCAGTTCTGTTTCTTCGGGGACCAACTGACCAAGGATCATCCGAGGAAATGGCATGTGCCTGATGTTGACTTGTGGTCCACACGATCACCAGCATCGTCAGAGTCTGAATATCCAATGAGATCAAAAGTCGAGCCCTTGGGGTACCATAATCCAAGTGTTGGAGTGTGAGCTAGATATCAAAGAATATGCTTCACAGCCTTATGGTGTGATTCCTTCGGTGTAGCTTGAAAGCGGGCACACATGCAAACACTAAGCATAATATATGTCCTAGATGCACATAAATACAATAAGGGGCCAATCATGGAGCGGTATACCTTTTGATCGAAGTCAATACCATTTTCATTAGTGCATAGATGGCTATTTGTGGGCATAGGGATTTTGACGCCTTTGCAATCTTGCATGCCGAATTTCCTCAATACGTCCTTGAGGTATTTCTCCTGAGATATGAAGATGCCATTGCGTTGTTGACGAATTTGAAGACCTAAGAAGAATTTCAATTCTCCCATCATAGACATTTCATATTCCTCCCTCATCATATAGCCAAATTCGTCAGTGTAACGTTGATCAGTACAGCCAAAGATAATATCATCAACATATATTTGGCACACGAATAATTCATCATCATAGGTTTTGTTGAAAAGAGTTGGGTCAAGAGAACCAGGTTTGAAGCCTTTCTTCATGAGGAATTCCTTCAAAGTATCATACCACGCCCGAGGGGCCTGCTTGAGGCCATAGAGGATCTTGTTGAGTCTAAAGACTTTGTCGGGATGCTTTGGATCTTCAAAACCTGGGGGTTGAGAAACATATACTTCTTCCTCAAGCTTACCATTGAGGAATGCACTTTTCACATCCATATGATATAAGATGATGCCATGATGGTTAGCATAAGCAAGTAATATGCGAATAGCCTCAAGTCTATCAACAGGTGCAAAAGTTTCATCGAAATCAATTCCTTCAACGTGTGTGTAGCCTTGAGCTACAAGCCGTGCATTATTCCTCACCACAAGGCCATTTTCATCTTGCTTGTTGCGGTAGATCCATTTTGTGCCGATGATATTGTGCTTGCGAGGGTCTCGTTGCTTGACAAGTTCCCAGACATTGTTGAGCTCGAACTGATGTAATTCCTCTTGCATAGCTTGAATCCACTCAGGCTCCAGAAATGCTTCATCTACATTAGTGGGCTCTGTGATAGAGACAAAAGCAAAGTGCCCACAAAAGTTAGACAAATGTGAAGCTTTTGAGCGTGTGAGACCACTACTAGGGAAAAGCCTAGCAGCAGCGCGGATTTTAGGTACATTAGTAGCGCGGGGACCGGAATAAGGCGCTACAGCTAACACTTAGCAGTAGCGCGTGGGCACCCGTGCTGCTGGTATACAAGTGTAGCAGCAGCGTGCTTCGTCCAAGCTCGCTACTGCTAATAGCTCTAGCGTGCTTGGGTTGGATGCGCTACTGCTACTGTCACGCTGCTGCTAACTTTCTCCACTCGCTACTACTAATTTTAGTAGTTTTTGTTTTTTCTGCATATTTGTTTTGTATTTGAACAGGCTTTATACAAGAATCTTTAGCAGATACAAATGTCATCATGATACACATACAAATGGCTACGAGGCCACAAATGTAATCATAGCATATACATACAAATAGTCTCATCATAATCATCATCCAACACAAAGTGGTATCTTGTCATCATCTCGAAAATAGCGATACAAGTCTCGATTACTTGCAACTACATTGTCATCCATCTAAACAATGATATACGCGAGAAGAGCTATCACTTTGAGTGAGAGCGGTACTATGCAGTACATGAGTTCGTATCCCTCTCTCGCATTGGTGTGAACCTAAACTAACTACTGCCTATCTCTCGGAAACCGGAAACCGGTACACCTGGGCCTGACACTCCAGCCACTCGTCGTATATATACTCCTGGTGTAGCACTTCTTCGTCATCGATGATCTATGCACCTGCATCGTCACATGAGTCGATGATATGCAACATATATAGTTGAGCAACAGAAAGAGACAGACTTGGCAAAAATAGAAGCAACATATCATAAGCATAAATAACAAAGTTGATCGTACCCAAAATGCCCTAACTAGAGTGATCGTCGCTAGTCGAGGAGGACGGTTTAATTACATCACAAATAAAGTTTCGTCGTGCATAACTCAAAGTTTCATCATACAGAAAGTATGGACTAAACGGACACATTTTCATATATCGACAATCACTCCAACATGTCGTGCCATCCATCCAAGTCAGGGAGATAGTCCCCGAGCCTAGTGAAAGGCTTCAGGTCGAAATGCTGAGAGGCTACCCGTGTTCGGACGTCTTCTCGCGACATTTGTCCTTCTTCGTAGAACATCCCTGTTTTCCCGATGACCTCCTTCATGATGATTTGGGCAAGTTCGCATTGGATGTGATAGAACTCAGCTCGAAGTCAATGATCCTCGATATCTCCTACGTTCTTTGCCCATTCCAGAATATGGGCATCGCCGGATTTATCTGACATGCGAAGGTTCTGCTGATCCCGTCTGTACTCCAGCATGTGGTGTAGGACATAGAATCCATCATTAAGAGAATCACTCGGTTGTTGGATGTAGCAGAAGTCGGTCTTATGGCCGAAGGCGGGCCTGCCGTCCCTTCTCTTCTTGTCCTTGACCTCTCCACCCCGTGCGCCATAGTGATAGATAGCACTGTCGAGAACATCCTTGATGTGGGTGTAATCCTTTTTGTTAATGTTCTTCGATGAGTCCAAGTAAAGAGCGTGGGAGTATCGGGGGTAGAGGATGATGAGGATGGCGCGCCCGCCGCTGCGCAAAATAAGTACACCTCAAATTAATTAGCCTCCACTGTGCAAATAAATGATTGAAATTGAAGGAAGGATATCTGCGCGAATGACTTACAGGGGATGATAAGGCACGAGAATCGCCTCCTTGTCCTTATTGGCGAGCATGAAATTGACTATGTAGTCCCTCGCGTATTCACGGTGCTTTGCGCAGACTCCCAAGAAGCTCTCATGCATGAAGTACGGGTCGGCAACACAGATATGAGGTATCTGCTCAACCCCGATGATGTAGTTCATGTGCAAGGCATAAAGGCGGACAAACGTAAAATCCAGCTTCTTCACGTGAAACATGTCGAATATGTAATCGAATCGAAGGAAGAACTTATTCGCGGGGAAGAAGTCGACATACGACAATTGTCGCGGAACGTTAACCACGTAGAGTGGGTATCCTAGATCTTTCGAGGCGATGAGGCCTTTCTCTATCCGCAGCACATTGTCATGAAGACTCCTTAGATCGCCGAATCTGGCCTTTAGCGCTGCTGCAGGTAGGATTGGTTGACCGGGGATATGCAATTTATCCACACCGGTGATATCTATACGGTCTTGAAACCGAGGTGCTGAGGCGGCTGGATCATAGAATCAGCTTTCTTGCCTTTCCTCGCTCTCTTCCTAGGCTTCTTTGCCGGAAGGTCGTCTATAATACGTTGAGCCTCCGGAGGCGGCAATTCAGGCACCGACTCATGACACTCAAACCCTGAGTAGGCGCCAGTATAGACATACTGTTGAGTGCCATCGTCATCCTCATCCTCATCCATGGCGACGTCATCAGCGACTAATGGAGCCTCTTCCTTACCCCGTCCGCTATCACCCAACCCGACACCCGACGCTAATTGGGTAGGTGGGGTGTTGATGTTCATACCTTGCTGAGGCTGCGTGCTCGTGGGTGTGCTCCCGGCCGCCTCCAGACGAAGCAGACTCTTTGGCCACAACAGGACCCACCCATTGCAACAATCACCAAGCCGCCGTGGGGTCTCGTCGTCATCCCCCCCTAGTACCAGACGAGGCAAATTCTCGTGGCCCGGTTTGACACTGGCCACGGAAACCTTGAAGACGTTCGGGGGATCGGCCCACTGTGGAACAATGGTTCCTTCGGCTTCATTATCGTCGCCTTCCCCACATCCACCTTCTGGTCGCCGATGGTGTACAATATGGTGCACGGGGTTTCGTCGGCCTGCAAAGAAAAGTCTGCGACGTGAGACATCCGAATGGCAACGAAAACGGGAGATTATACATTTATTGAAGGGGCCGGTGTGACAGATACCGTGAGGGCGTCGAGCTCAGCCAAAGACGAAGCACCGCCGAGCACGTCCGGTGCGGGAGCCGGTGCGGGAGCCGGTGCGGGAGCAGGTGCAGCTGTAGGTGCTGGTGCAACGCTAGTCGAGTTGCTCCCCGAGAAGTCAGCAAGGGGAAAGTCCTCTGCATTTTTTTCTGGATTTTCCCTGGTCCAATTGAAAACGACCGGAACCAAGGAAGTGGACATATCTACAACCATCTATTTTGCGGCAGCTACCGCTGTTGCGACTGTTTGAGATGATTTCTTCTCAACCGCAATCTCAACCTTCTTGTCGATGTTTTCTTCGGTTAACCTCCGTCTTTCCTTTCTCTCCTCCTTGGTCTCACTGTAGTACTTCTTCCACATGGCGTCGTCTCTGACACCGTGCACGCATCCATACGACGGTCGAGTATCCATCGGGAGTCGTTTCAATATGTTCAACGCCCGGTTGAATGGAGTGTCCCATTTGGGCCTCGCCAATGCCTCAGACGGCGAGTCGCTTTCGGCCGCAATCCTGTGCTGCTCTCTCTGCAAAAGGCACAAGGATCGTTTACAAATATGACTAACATGCAGTCGAATTGATCAAAAACTAAAATTACCAGCAGTCTGATGAACTCCGTCTTGACCGCGTTCGTCTCGAAAACCTTCTTCACTGGGTCCCAACGGTGCCGGGCCCTGAGGATGTCACGCTCCTGCGGGACGGTGAACTCCGCCCAGGGGTCTGGGATGCTGAGACTCGTGGCTTCCGCGTCCTCCATGGCCCATTTGGACCTCTTCCCGCCGTAACCACGGCTTCCGAGGTGGTGGCTCCCAATGTTCCTCTGTTGAAGCCCCTTCATGTACTTAGACTTTTTTTTGGCATCTTCGGCCTCGCAAGCCGCCTTCAATATTTGAAACTGCTCTTCCGTGATTGTCGGATTATCCTTTACAATCTCGGAGTAGGTTCCTTCTTGTCGATGATCCTTGCTTTCACCCTTGTTTTCCAGGCGGCCAACGCGTTGCTAAACTTGGTCATGGCGTGTTTGTTTATCTTCTTCATTGCCGGGTCCTTATCTGGATCTTTATAATCCTTTTCATTCCGGCCCGGGAACAAGAATATCTTGTGAAACTTCTTTGGGAGGGAGGTCCTCATATCATCTATCTTCTGTAGTTTCTCGTCGTTGATGGTGGCGGTTGTCCGTACGATGCAGCCTAATTGATTGCCGTAGCACGAGCGCGCTTCCTGGGGCACTTTTGGCTCAAAATTGCCGTCATCCACCTCCGTGACCACCAGTCTAGTAGTCCTGAGCTTGTTAGGAAGACGTTGCCTCTTTGCTTTCGGTTCTACACCGGCTCCGCTAGTCTCGGCGCCGGTCTTAGTCTGAGCGCCGGTCTCGATGCCGGTCTCAGTCTCAGCGCCGGTCTCAGTCTCAGCGCCGGTCTCAGTCTCGTCGGCAAGGCTCAAAAATTCGTCTGCCGCCCGGTAGACGTCATCGCAATCACCAAAACCCTGTCCTTCATCGTTGCTAGCCATGTTTCCTACGATTAAATCTAGTCAATTAATTCTAGACCTAATAAAATGAATAATGACATAAAAAGGGCCTATTGTTTTGCAGGAACGTTGACTCCTTCCCGGTGCGGCAAATCCCGGGCACTCGATATGTCCTAGTTTGTAGCACAAGTCATGCCGAAATTCACGCAAAATTTCGGCATGACCTTTGCTAAAAAGTGGACAAATCGAGAACCTGAATTTTGCCGGAACGGAAATGAATCAACATTCCGGCAAAACATAGGCCACTCGGCTTCATTCCCTGGAAACAACAAAAGGCCACTTGGGCACAATCGAACCACTTCAATGTCGATTATAATCAATGAGCAAACACAATTGAGGATTTTTCATATATCATGACGACTTCAAATTTGCATCTCCTAGTGTTCGACACTTCAAGAAAATCTACACAAATCTCATGCTCTCTGAAACTCAATTCAAAAACCAAATATAGATGGAGGCGGATGTGGTGAGGGAGGCAGGGGCGTCTCTGTCAAAGCCCTAGTTAAGCATATACAATTTTTTCCCTACGGTGAGGGAGGCAGATGTGGCGAGGGAGGCAGGGGCATCTGTGTCAAAGCCCTATCTAAATTCTTTTCCTAACTAAATTAACCTAACTAATTAGAGAGAGAGAGAGAGAGGGGGGTGGGGGCTTACAGAGGATGGCTCCGGTGGTGGCGCGGGAGGTAGTGGTGGCGAGGGAGGCAGGGGCGTCTCCGGTGATGGCGAGGGAGGCAGTTGTGGCGAGAGAGGATCCGGTGGCGTCGACTGCGGCTCCGGTGGTGTTGATGAGGCCGCGCGGCTCCGGTGGCGTTGGGGGCGGCTCCGGTGGCGTCGACGGCGCGCGTCTTTGGTGGCTCCGGGGGCGTCGACGTCGGCAGGAGACGGCGGCGAAGTGGGGCGACGGCGAATCGGGCAGATGGCGGCGGGGTGGGTCGAGGGATTTGGGGGAGAAGTGGTGGTCGGGGGGAAACGGTTTTTTGGTTAAGTCAAACTTAGTGGTAGCGCTTTTCGCTAAACGCGCTATAGCTAAGTTAGCTATAGCGATTTTCACAAAACGCGCTACTGCTATAGCTATGTAATTTCCTTCATATTTCTTATTTCCTTTTCTGTTTCTACAGCGGGGGTCTAGGAAATGCGCTGCAGCTACGTTAGCTATAGCGCCTCTTACGAACAAACGCTACTGCTACGCCTTTCTCCTTTTTTCGCTTTTTCATTTATTTTGCTCTACATTTTATTTTTTCCTTTCTCCTTTTTCTATTTCTTTCTTTTTCATTTACTTTTCCATTTGTTTTTCATTTTATTTTATTTCCATTAGAAGTAGCGCTCTTCGCGCGAAACGCGCTGCTACTTATGTCCTAGCAGTAGCGCGCTTCTCTCGAGACCGCTACTGCTATGCGTAGCCTGTCGGTTTAGCAATGGGAATATTAGTGGTAGCGCTTTTTCATGTGCACGCGCTACTGCTACTATTGTATCTGTAGCGCGGTTTTCCCTAGTAGTGGAGGACCTGGTGCGTTGATGTCGCTGATGATTTTATCAATTTGCACTTCATTTGCGACGCGAGGATGAGCCGGTTGACGACGAGGAATTTCCTCATTTTCTTCAGAACCATTTTCTTCAGGTGCACCAGCATGATGTTCTTTACGATCTAGAATGACTTCTTCAGCAGATTCTTCGGTAGGAATGACTTCCTCAGTAGCCTTGAACTTGATGGTTTCCTCATCTAGCACAGGAAGTAGGTGCTCTCTTTGCGAGCCATTGGTTTCATCGAACCGCACATCTACAGTTTCAACAACCTTGTGGTGAATGTTGTTGAAGACTCTATAGGTGTGCGAGTCCTTTCCGTAACCAAGCATAAAACCTTCATGTGCTTTCGGTGCAAATTTAGAATTGTGATGAGGATCTCTAATCCAACATTTAGCACCGAAGACTTTGAAATAACTCACATTGGGTTTCTTGTCAGTGAGGAGTTCATATGCGGTCTTTTTGAAGAATTTGTGAAGATATACCCTGTTGATGATGTGGCATCCGGTATCAATTGCCTCAATCAAAAAGTGACGAGGCGTCTTGTATTCATCAAGCATAGTGCGAGCCATCTCAACAAGAGTTCGGTTCTTGCGCTCCATGACGTCATTCTGCTGAGGAGTATAAGGAGCAGATAACTCATGAGTAATACCAAGTTCATCAAGATAGTCATCAAGACAAGTATTCTTGAACTCAGTTCCATTGTCACTTCTGATGTGCTTTATCTTCACACCAATTAGTTGAAGCCCTCTAGGAAAATCGTTTCAAGACTTCCTGCACTTCACGTTTGTAAGTGACGATATGCACCCATGTGTAACGAGCGTAATCATCAACAATAACAAAGCCATATAAAGATGCTTCATTAGTGAATGCAGAATAATGATTAGGGCCAAAGAGATCCATGTGAAGCAATTCAAATGGACGAGTGGGAGTCATGATAGTCTTTGAGGGATGCTTGGCCTTGGTCATCTTTCCAGCTTCACAGGCTCCACATAGGTGATCCTTGAGGAATCTGACATTCTCAATGCCAATGACATGCTTCTTCTTCGCGAGCGTGTGCAAGTTCCTCATGCGAGCATGACCAAGTCATCGATGCCATAGCCAGCCTTCTAAAGCTTTTGCAAGTAGACATATAGCAGGTTGTGGTCCTGTGGAGAAATCAACAATATACAGATCTCCTCTCCTAAAGCCTTCGAAGACTTTGGAATGGTCAGCTTCCATGATCACAACACAATGATACTTGCCAAAGATAACTACCATATCAAGATCACAAAGCATTGAGACTGACATGAGGTTGAATCCTAAGGACTCGACAAGCATGACTTTGTCCATGTGTCGATCCTTTGAGATCGCAACCTTACCTAGACCCAATACCTTGCCTTTGCCTTTGTCAGCGTAGGTGATATGCTTTAGATGCGATGGAGATAAGGGAGCGTCCATCAATAAGTTCTTGTCACCAGTCATGTGATTTGTACATCCACTATCAAGGACCCACTCAGTGGCTTTGGGTTGATCATCC